>NC_134487.1:177946130-177986130 GCF_040206685.1 Ascaphus truei | reverse complement strand
GGGAGAGGGTGAGGGTGAGGGTAACACAGGGAGAGGGTGAGGGTGACACAGGGAGAGGGTGGTACAGGGAGAGGGAGAGGGTGACACAGGGAGAGGGAGAGGGTGACACAGGGAGAGGGTGACACAGGGAGAGGGTGACACCGGGAGAGGGTGACACAGGGAGAGGGAGAGGGTGAAACAGGGAGAGGGAGAGGGTGAAACAGGGAGAGGGAGAGGGTGACACCGGGAGAGGGTGACACAGGGAGAGGGAGAGGGTGAAACAGGGAGAGGGAGAGGGTGACACAGGGAAAGGGTGACACAGGGAGAGGGAGAGGGTGACACAGGGAGAGGGAGAGGGTGACACAGGGAGAGGGAGAGGGTGACACAGGGAGAGGGAGAGGGTGACACAGGGAGAGGGTGACACAGGGAGAGGGTGACACAGGGAGAGGGTAAGGGTGACAAAGGGAGAGGGTGACACAGGGAGAGGGTGACACAGGGAGAGGGTGACACAGGGAGAGAGTGACACGGACAGGGAGAGGGTGACACAAGAAGAGGGTGACAGGGAGAGGGTGACAGAGGGAGAGGGAGAGGGTGACACAGGGAGAGGGTGACACAGGGAGGGGGAGAGGGTGACACAGGGAGAGGGAGAGGGTGACACAGGGAGAGGGTGATACAGGGAGAGGGTGACACAGGGAGAGGATGACACAGGGAGAGGATGACACAGGGAGAGGAAGAGGGTGACACAGGGAGAGGGTGACACAGGGAGAGGGTGACAGGGAGAGGGTGACAGGGAGAGGGTGACACAGGGAGAGGGTGACACAGGGAGAGGGAGAGAGGGTGACACACTCACACTCACAGACACACATTCACAGACACACACACACTCACAGACACACAGACACACACATTCACAGACACACACACACACACACACAATCACACACAGTCACTCAGTCTGTCACTCACACACACAAACACACACACACAATCACACACAGTCACTCAGTCTGTCAGTCACACACACACTCACTCACCCGCAAGGCAGGGGGTCGCACATGGCAGCAGTGGGCCCTCCGCACGGCAGGAGGGCCTCTGCATGGGGCCGCCCCCCCTCCAGAGGCGGAAACCGCCGCAGCACCCCCCCCCCCCCGAAGCGGAAGCGGACCCCCTTCAGAGGCGGACACCCCCGGGCAGCAAGCAGGGATCGGGGGCAGGGGGGGAGGAGATCAGAGGCAGGAGGGGGAGGAGATCGGGGGAAGGGGCTTACCCAGAGCTGCCTGCTGGCCCTCTTCCCCACGTTAACCCAATCAGGGAGGGGGATTATTTATTTATTTATTTATTTTTAAAAAATTTGGCGTGAGCAGGGGAATTCATAGAGCCGCAGCACGGCTCACCAGCGGCCTAAATCCACTCGCCACGGGCGTGTGGTTATAATTATTTGTCGAACACTGTATATATATATATATATACTAGCTGAGAGACCCGGCGTTGCCCGGGAAAGGGGGGGAGGGACAGTGGACGGGAGGAGGGGAGGAGGGGAGGGGGGAGGGACAGTGGACAGGAGAAGGGGAGGGGAGGAGGAGGGGAGGAGGAGGGGAGGGGGGAGGGACAGTGGACAGGAGGAGGGGAGGGGGGGAGGGACAGTGGACAGGAGGAGGGGAGGGGGGGAGGGACAGTGGACAGGAGGAGGGGAGGGGGGGAGGGACAGTGGACAGGAGGAGGGGAGGGGGGGAGGGACAGTGGACAGGAGTAGAGGAGGGGGGAGGGACAGTGGACAGGAGGAGGGGGGGACAGTGGACAGGAGGGGGGGGACAGTGGACAGGAGGGGGGGACAGTGGACAGGAGGGGGGGACAGTGGACAGGAGGGGGGGGAACAGTGGACAGGAGGGGGGGGAACAGTGGACAGGAGGGGGGGACAGTGGACAGGAGGGGGGGGACAGTGGACAGGAGGGGGCAGTGGATAGGAGGGGGGGCAGTGGATAGGAGGGGGGACAGTGGACAGGAGGGGGGGACAGTGGACAGGAGGGGGGGACAGTGGACAGGAGGGGGGGGACAGTGGACAGGAGGGGGGGACAGTGGACAGGAGGGGGGGTGGGTTTCTTACAATTTCCGTGTCCCTCCTCTCCACTCCCCCTGTATGTTTCTCCGCTCCCCCCTCTCTCTCCGCTCCTGCTCCCCCCCCCCCCATGCGTAGCTCCGGTCCCCACCCTAGAGTGTCTGACACACACAGTGACACACACACACACACACACACAGTGTCCCCCCCCCCCCACACACACACACACAGTGTCACACACACACAGTGCCCCCCCCCCCCCCACACACACACACACAGTGTCACACACACACAGTGCCCCCCCCCACACAGAGTGTCACACACACACAGACACAGTGACACACACACACACACACAGTGACACACACACACACACACACACACGTCACCTCTCCTTCCGTCCGCCGCCATCTTACTTCGCGAGGGAGGAAGGGGGTCCTTCCGAGCGCCGCCATCTTAGGCGCAGCGTGTCCACTGCCTGTCGGAGCACCGGGGGGGAGGTGAGTGGAGCACCGGGGGGAGGTGAGGGGAGCACCGGGGTGAGGTGAGCGGAGCACTGGGGGGGAGAGCTGAGCGGAGCTCCGGGGGGGAGAGCTGAGCGGAGCACCGGGGGGGAGCTGACACGGGGAGAGGAGGAGAGCGTGGGGGCGCACGGCGCGTGCTCTGGGGGGGGAGCTGAGCGGAGCACCGGGGGGGAGCTGACACGGGGAGAGGAGGAGAGCGTGGGGGCACGCGGCACGTGCTCCGGGGGGGAGAGCTGAGCGGAGCACCGGGGGGGAGCTGACACGGGGAGAGGAAGAGAGCGCGGGGGCACGCGGCGCGTGCTTGAGAGCCGTGGGGGGCGTCCCGGGCACTCGCTCCGCTCCCCCGCTGACTGTAGCGGCGCCGGGGGGAGGTGAAAGCGCGGGAAACAGGGAGACACGAGGAATGTTGGTTCTGTGTGGTGTGATCTCCGGAGGAGCTGCGGCCACGTGCGGTGTCCGTTGGTGATGTGAGGATCACACAGCACTGCTGCCTCGGGGGGGGGGTGCGGTGTCCGTTGGAGAGGGGAGGATGAGACAGTGCGGTGAGGTGAAGGGGAGGTGTGTTGGCAGTGTAGGCCGTAAGAGGCGGTGTGAGCGTGCGGTGTGTGTGTTGTTGTGTGAGGGTGTGGAATGTTGCAGTGCTGAAAGCAATAAGACTGTGTACCTGATTGTGCAGTTCTGTCGTGGTAGCAGGCGGTGAGGGTTTTCTGGGTTGAGAGCAGTGAGGGTTAGGTGCAAATCTCTCAGAGCAGTGAGGGTTAGGTGCTGGCAAGCGTTCCCAAAGCTGAGTGAGTGAGTGGTGGGAGAGTGTGTCAGTGGTGTAGGTCAGTGAGGGGTGGGACAGTGTGGCAGTGGTGTTGGCCGCAGACCAATGAGAGTTGTGCGGGGGCAGACTGCAGACCAATGAGAGGTGTGCGGGGGCGGGCATGGCCTGAGGCAGAGTGACAGGCCAAAAGTGCAATCAGATTGTCCGTAGGGACACAGGAAGATGCAGACAGGCATACAGTGCTTTCACTAATATATAATAAGATATATATATATATATATTTATATATATATATATATATATATATATATATATATATATATATATATATATATATATATAGCAACTGTAAATATTCCTGAATATTCATTTGCATGTCTTAGACAGGTCTGCAACCCTGTCTTTCACCATTATCGCCCAGCACACAGCACTTCCACTGCAGCAAGGGATTCTGGGAAATGACATGCAAATGAGCACACAGTGCCACCTTTTATCTCAAGCTCACATTAGATGAACAACCCTTAGCCAATGCATGCTGTTTTAAACACAGCTTTTAAGCAAGGACTTGGGAGATGCAAAGTCAGTTAACCCACTCACAGACATGTTTCAACCTTGATGGGTATCATCAGTGTGAGGTTGGTTGCTGACATTTGCTCATTTGAGATTAAAGAGTGGAGGGTTTTTGTCACTTTTTTTACCCACCATAACCTTAATAAATGTGGTGATTATCTACTCTTTAATCAATATATTTATATATATATATATATATATATATATATATATATATATATATATATATATATATATATATATATATATATATATATATATATATATATATATATATATATATATATATATATATATATATATATTAAAGAGTAGATAATCACCACATTTATTAAGGTTATGGTGGGTAAAAAAAGTGACAAAAACCCTCCACTCTTTAATCTCAAATGAGCAAATGTCAGCAACCAACCTCACACTGATGATACCCATCAAGGTTGAAACATGTCTGTGAGTGGGTTAACTGACTTTGCATCTCCCAAGTCCTTGCTTAAAAGCTGTGTTTAAAACAGCATGCATTGGCTAAGGGTTGTTCATGTAATGTGAGCTTGAGATAAAAGGTGGCACTGTGTGTGTATATATATATATATATATATATATATATATATATATATATATATATATATATATATATATATATATAGTGACAAGCAGCTTACTCCGGGGCTCCGTCGTTTGTCCGGGACTGTTAGAACACGGTCTTTTAGGGTAGGTTAAATGATGAGGCGTCACGTACTGTTCCTTTAAACAGGCTATGCCTGGTTTATTCAGTCCCAGGCACTGAGACTGCCACAGTGCATACAACAGAAACAGATCAAAAACAAAAGCTGCTCACCTGAGCGATAACTTAACTTAGATATCCCTGACTCAGGGTTGGAAGTGGCTTTTCCACTTCCAACAACAAAACAAGGTACTTTTGCAGTCTTAGACAAATGAACAGAATGATTGAACCTGTTTGGGGAAGAGGCTTCTCCCCTCTGTAGTTCAGCAGCCTTCCAGCCTCCAGGCTCTTGGGGAGAGCAAACAGGAAATCAGTCTTACATACCTGATTTCTAATTAGCATGACAGGTGACAGAAATCAGGCAGCAGACAAACTCTGGTCTGGATCTCTCATCCCTCAGTTCCAGCGCTTGCCAAACTCTGGGATGGAGGGCATGTATTATAAGGCTGCACTCCCAGGCCAAACAGGATAGAAACTGTTCAGTATCCTGGGAGCCCTATATATGGAATTTATTACCATCCCCTGGTTTCTGCCACATATCCTCCCCCCCAGCTCAGACCTCGAGGGATGAGCGACCATGGATATTAGGGAGTGCATCCTTGACAACCCGTCAGCATTGCCATGTTTGTGCCCTGACCTGTGTTCCACAGAAAATTTAAAGGGTTGTAGGCTTAGGAACCACCTGGTCACTCTAGCATTCTTTTCCCTGTTTTGACACATCCAGGTAAGGGGTGCATGATCTGTGACCAACCGGAATTTTCTCCCCAACAGATAGTATTTGAGCGTCTCTACAGCCCACTTTATTGCGAGACACTCATTCTCTACTATGGAGTAATTTTTCTCCTGGGGATTTAGTTTCCTACTTAAATAAAGGATGGGGTGCTCCTCACCTTGAGACTCCTGGGAGAGTACTGCCCCCAGCCCTACGTCAGATGCGTCGGTTTGGACTACGAACTCTTTGGAGAAGTCAGGTGTGACCAACACTGGTTGGGCACAGAGAGCTTCTTTCAGGCTTCTAAAGGCCTGTTCGGTTTCGGGGGACCACTTTACCATTAGCGGTCCTCTTGCTTTTGTGAGGTCAGTTAGTGGGGTTGCCTTAGTTGCAAAATTGGGAATAAACCTTCTATAGTACCCAATTAACCCCAAAAAGGTCCTTACGTGTTTTTTTGTAACTGGCCTTGGCCAATTTTGTACCGCCTCTACTTTGAGTGTTTGGGGTTTGAGTAAACCTCTGCCAATAGAATACCCCAGATACTTGGCCTCCTCCAGACCAATAGTGCATTTAGCGGGGTTAGCAGTTAGTCCAGCAGACCGAACTGCGTCGAGCACAGCTTGGACCTTTGGAAGGTGGGATTGGCAATCTTCACTATGGATTACCACATCATCCAGGTAGGCGGCAGCATACCGAGCATGTGGTTTTAAAATTTTATCCATCATTCTTTGGAATGTGGCGGGAGCTCCATGTAAGCCAAAAGGCAGCACCTTATACTGAAAGAGGCCATCTGGGGTTGAGAAGGCTGTCTTTTCTTTTGCCCTTTCTGTGAGGGGAACCTGCCAGTACCCTTTTGTTAGGTCTAGGGTTGTGAGATATCGGGCTTTGCCCAGTCTCTCTACAAGTTCATCTACCCTGGGCATAGGATAAGTATCAAATTTTGACACCGCGTTTAGTTTCCGGTAGTCATTACAAAACCTTGTTGTACCATCTGGCTTTGGAACTAAGACTATAGGGCTGTTCCACCCACTTTGGGATTCCTCAATTACGCCTAGTTTTAGCATTTTTTTAACCTCTAAACTTATAGCCTTTCTTTTGGCCTCTGGGATTCGGTACGGTTTAAGGTTAACTCGGACCCCCGGTTCAGAGACTAGGTCATGTTCAATTACGCTAGTTCTACCTGGCTGTGTAGAGAAGATTTCTTTGTTTCTTCTCACTAAATTCTGAACCTCTCGTTTCTGATGAACGGACAGTGTTTCAGCTATGCTAACCTCTGGGTCAGTTTCTTGATTCTCTGATGGACCTGGGGGTACTAGGGTTAACAAGACTTCTCTATCTTTCCAGGGCTTGAGTAGGTTTATATGGTAAATTTGCTCAGGTTTCCTCCTACCTGGCTGTCTTACCTTATAATTTACTTCACCCACTCTTTCCAAGACCTCATATGGCCCATGCCATTTAGCAAGGAATTTACTCTCCACGGTGGGAACCAGAACTAGTACCCAATCTCCTGGGAAAAAAATTCTGACCCTAGCACCCTTATTATACGTATTCCTCTGGGCCTCTTGAGCTTTTTCTATGTGTTCCCTCACTATGGGTAGGACTGCAGCAATGCGGTCCTGCATCTGGGCAACATGCTCTATTACACTTCTGTAAGGGGTAACCTCGTGTTCCCAAGTCTCTTTGGCTATATCCAGTAAGCCCCTTGGGTGTCGGCCATACAATAGTTCAAACGGGGAGAAACCTGTGGATGATTGGGGAACTTCCCTAATGGCAAATAACAGGTACGGTAACAAACAATCCCAGTTTTTCCCATCTTTATCGACCGCCCGCCGTAACATGCTCTTTAAGGTTTTATTGAACCTTTCCACTAAACCATCTGTTTGTGGATGATAGACTGAGGTTCTGAGATGCTTGATTTTTAGGAGTTTACATAGCTCTTTTGTTACTTGGGACATAAATGGTGTTCCCTGGTCAGATAAAATCTCTTTAGGAATTCCGACCCGGGAAAACAGAACTACTAACTCTTTTGCTATGTTTTTAGCAGAGGTGCTACGTAGGGGAACTGCCTCCGGATATCGGGTGGCATAATCTAATATTACCAATATATGCTGATGTCCCCTAGCAGACTTTATTAGGGGACCTACTAGATCCATAGCAATCCGGTCAAATGGTACCTCTATTATGGGAAGGGGTACCAATGGGCTGCGGTACGCTTTGAACGGGGCGGTGATCTGACATTCTGGGCATGAGGAGCAATAATTTGTCATTTCTGCCAGAACCCCAGGCCAATAGAAACTTCGAAGAACCTTTTCTTTTGTCTTTTCCACCCCTAGGTGTCCCCCCAATGGATGACTATGTGCGAGGTGTAATACTACGTTACGGAATGTCCGTGGTACCAACAATTGTTTAGTTATAATGGATTTCCTTTTATCAACCCGATATACTTGGTCGTTCTCTACCTCGAAGTAGGGGTAAGCAAGTGACCTATCTGGTTGGCCAGGAGTACTATTCTGGTCCCGTATATTTCCCCTTGCTACCGCTAATGTGGGGTCCTCCCACTGGACCTTCTTAAAACTCCCAGGACTGACCTCTAGGTCAGCGAGGGTCTTATCCGGTTCTGGGGTGGTAAGTGTCTGATCAACATCTTGATTTGGGGTATTCCCTACCAAAGTAGTGATAGGGAAGAGAATTTTACAGCACTCCTCCTTTTCCCCCTTCTTATTTGGGCCTTCGTCAACATCCATTTCTGAAAAAGGGAAAGGATTTGTTTCTTCTAATACTTCGTTATGGTCCGCTATTGAACTCTGGGCGCTATTCTGAGCGGGGGACCACATTTTTAGAAAATGGGGAAAGTCGGTCCCTATTAACACATCATGTGCCAGTTTGGGTACAATACCCACCTTGAAATCTAAAGAACCAAACTCTGTTTCAAAAAAAACATCAACAGTGGAATATTCATGATTATCCCCATGTATACAACAAATTGCCACTCTTTGTGAACTGTTTCCCTGTTTCTTCTTAATGGGCAACAGGTATTCGGACACTAGTGTGACCATGCTCCCAGAGTCAAGAAGTGCCCGAACCCTCTTACCATTAACCTTTACAAATGCCCACAGATGGTTATTCAAGGGGTCCTCTGGGCTAGGGCCCATACATTGGGACCACAGCGAATAAGGTTCCACGCTGTTGCGTTGCATGGGTTCATCATTTAGTGGGCAGAGTTTTGCGGTGTGGCCCCTCTCATGACAATTTACACATTTAGGTACATAGTCTGTGTCCCACTTAGAGCCTTTTCCCGGCTCCCCATGTTGGCTATTGCCCTTAGTGTGCGAGCCACTGTTGCTGGTGCTGCGTGAAGGTGGTCGCCGCTCTTCAGTGCCCCTTAACCCCGGTACCCTTTTACCGTCTCTGGAAGAGTCCTGGAACCTCGGGTAGTGGGGTTGCTCCATGACTGTGGGTTGCGGGTGCTCTTCTGCTGCATTGTACCTTTCTATGAGGGCCACAAGCGCATCCGCATTGTGGGGGTCACTCCGACTGACCCAACGGCGTAAGGCAGAGGGAAGTTTCCTTAAGAACTGGTCTATGACCAACCGTTCCACGATGTGGCTTGCTGAGTTGATCTCGGGTTGTAGCCACTTCCGGGCGAGGTGGATGAGGTCATACATCTGGCTTCGGGTGACTTTATCCATCGTGAAGGACCATGCATGAAACCTTTGGGCACGAACAGCCGTGGTTACGCCGAGGCGGGCGAGGATCTCGAACTTCAATTTTGCATAGACGTTAGCTTCGGCTGGCTCTAATCAAAGTAAGCCTTCTGGGGTTCGCCGCTTAGGAACGGTGCGATTAGACCAGCCCACTCAGCTTCTGGCCATCCCTCTCTCTGTGCCGTGCGTTCAAACGTGAGAAGATAGGCTTCCACATCATCCGAGGGTCCCATCTTCTGAAGGTAGTGGCTAGCCCTGGTCATTTTCGGGACTGGGGCTGCCTCTGCCAGTGGAAGGTTACTGATAGTCCCCCTCAGGATCTCGAGTTCCTGCTGTAAGCCCTGAGCGAACCGTTGTTGCTCCTCTCTCAGCAAGCGGTTTGTCTCTTGCTGGTTTGCATTAGTCTCTTGCTGGGCTATTAACAGCTGTTGCTGGGTTTCATTCGCGTCTTTCTGGACAGCGACATTGCGTACCAGCGCACTCACCACGTCTTCCATCTTGTTTGGAGAGAGAGAAAAAAAACTTTTTTTTTTTTTTTCTTGTTAAAGTTCTTTAACCCGCAGACCTTTTAGTGTTCTGCCAGCATTCTCCACCATATGTGACAAACAGCTTACTCCGGGGCTCCGTCGTTTGTCCGGGACTGTTAGAACACGGTCTTTTAGGGTAGGTTAAATGATGAGGCGTCACGTACTGTTCCTTTAAACAGGCTATGCCTGGTTTATTCAGTCCCAGGCACTGAGACTGCCACAGTGCATACAACAGAAACAGATCAAAAACAAAAGCTGCTCACCTGAGCGATAACTTAACTTAGATATCCCTGACTCAGGGTTGGAAGTGGCTTTTCCACTTCCAACAACAAAACAAGGTACTTTTGCAGTCTTAGACAAATGAACAGAATGATTGAACCTGTTTGGGGAAGAGGCTTCTCCCCTCTGTAGTTCAGCAGCCTTCCAGCCTCCAGGCTCTTGGGGAGAGCAAACAGGAAATCAGTCTTACATACCTGATTTCTAATTAGCATGACAGGTGACAGAAATCAGGCAGCAGACAAACTCTGGTCTGGATCTCACATCCCTCAGTTCCAGCGCTTGCCAAACTGTGGGATGGAGGGCATGTATTATAAGGCTGCACTCCCAGGCCAAACAGGATAGAAACTGTTCAGTATCCTGGGAGCCCTATATATGGAATTTATTACCATCCCCTGGTTTCTGCCACAATATATATATATATAAAAAGAAGAACAGAGAGCGCACGTCCCATAGTGTAAAACAGTACATTTAATCAATTAAAAGGACAAGGGGATTAAGGACACTCACAAGGGTAAAAGATAAAAAGGCAATTTGTGATATATATAATCACCACCAGCAAGGCCACACCGTCCTGGAACACTTCAGATGGTATATAGTCCCTCCGGTTCACCTCCAGCAATAGTCGGGTGATTGGGAACAAAGTCTCTCAGCGTCCATTCAGTAAAGACTGCATCCTTAATCCCTTGTCCTTTTTATTGATTAAATGTACTGTTTTACACTATGGGACGTGCGCTCTCTGTTCTTCTTTTTCTATAGTTTTCCTGTTGGAATTGGTTATTCCTTCTGAGAGCAGCCGTGGATCCCTGAACAGCATCTCAAATCATCATTGATTTTACACTGGACTTATACTAAGGGTTGGACTTTCCTCCATTTTTTGTTCCCTCTCCCTAATCTTTTCCCTGTTTGATTAGCACATTTTTTACATTTTTTCACTTATTTAAATTTTTTCAAATACACTGTTTTTTTTCATTTTTTGTTAGATTGATTTATATATATTTTGATTAATATTGCACTAAACAGTTGCACATTAATATTATTATTTTTTTTTATTTCTACTTGATTTCACGAGTAGCGCTACTGAATTTTCTCTCTCTCTCTCTCTCTCTCTCTCTCTCTCTCTCTCTCTCTCTCTATATATATATATATATATATATATATATATACAAATGTAAATACAACTGTATGCTCATCTGCATGTCTTAGGCAGGTCAATATATATATTGCAGAATAAATGAGTTCTTCAGTATTACGTGATACCTTTTTTATTTGGACTAACAATTTATGCCATAGGACAAGCTTTTGAGAGTTCTTCTCTCTTCTTCAGGTCAACAATATGATATACAAAGGAATCTATGGCTAAAACAGTGTAGAAAAACCCCCCAGATATGTACTGTAGATAAGGTAGGGTGTTAAAAGTGTTTGAAGCCAGGGGAGGGTGACAAGGAAAGGTATGGAGGGGGAGGGATGCTTGGGTGGGAGAAAGTGTGGATAAGAACAATTTTGACATAAAGTCCTTTTGTTTTGGTGTCAAAGAGTTTTATCATTATGAGTTCAAATGTTTTCCATTCTGGGGTGCGTTTAAACATTCCATTGAGGATTTGATTTATAAATCATTTATGGAATGATCTGGTTGTGAGAAATGATGTCCCACAGGTGAGCAGTATCTTCCTTCTTCGTGGTGGAGTATAGAGTGTCTGTGCATATTCATTCTGCCTTGTAATTTTTGCCCTTTCACCCTCGCTGTAACCCTCACAACCCTCTCTCTCTCTGATGCCCTCACAAGCCTCTCTTTGTCACCCTCACAACCCCCTCACCCTCTCTGTCACCCTCTCCACCGTCACCCTCTCCACCGTCACCCTCTCCACCGTCACCCTCTCCACCGTCACCCTCTCCACCGTCACCCTCTCCACCGTCACCCTCTCCACCGTCACCGTCACCCTCTCCACCGTCACCCTCTCCACCGTCACCCTCTCCACCGTCACCCTCTCCACCATCACCCTCTCCACCATCACCCTCACTACCGTCACCCTCACCACCATCACCCTCACCACCGTCACCCTCACCACCATCATCCGCAGCACTGTCACCCTCACCACAGTCACCCTCACCACAGTCACCCTCTCTGTCACCCTCACCACCGTCACCACCGTCACACCCACCACCGTCACCCCCGTCACCGTCACTCTCACTCTCTCTGTCACTCTGTCACAATTTATTCAATTTCTTTTTTTTTTTAAAGGCGGGCTGGGGGCGGGGCTAGGGGTGGGGCTATGTGGCAAGTAGATTTTTTGGTTCGGCGTGTAGATTTTTGGGAGATTTGTCAAGCACTGTATATATAAAGTTATGTCCGGAAATAATTGGGCACTGACACAATTTTCATAATTTTGGCTCTGTACGCCACCACAATGGATTTGAAATGAAACAACTGAGATGCTATGGAAGTGCAGACTTTCAGCTTTAATTCAAGGGGTTGAACAAAAATATTGTATGAAACGTTTAGGAATTGCAACCATTTTCATACACAGTCCCCTTATTTCAGGGGCTCAAATGTAATTGGACAAATTAACACAATCATAAATAAAATGTTCATTTATAATACTTTGTCAAGAATTCTTTGCAGGCAATGACTGCTTGAAGTCTGGAACGCATGAACATCACTAAACACTGGGTTTCCTCCTTTGTGGTGCTTTGCCGGGCCTTTACTGCAGCTGTCCTCAGTTGTTGTTTCTTCGTGGTCTTTCTGCCTTAAGTTTTGTCTTCAGCAAGTGAAATGCATGCTCAATCGGGTTGAGATCAGGTGATTGACTCGGCCATTGCAGAATATTCCCCTTTTTTGCCTTTAAAAACTCCTGGGTTGCTTTCGCAGTATGTTTTGTGTCATTGTCCATCTGTAAAGTGAAGCGCCGTCCAATAAACTTCACTGAATTTGGCTGAATCTGAGCAGACAATATATCCCTATACACTTCAGAATTCATCCGGCTGCTTCTGTCTTCTGTCACATCATCAATAAACACTAGTGACCCAGTGCCATTGTAATCCATGCATGCCCATGCCATCACACTGCCTCCACCGTGTTTTACAGATGATGTGGTATGCTTTGGATCATGAGCCGTTCCAAGCCTTCTCCATACTTTTTTCTTCCCATTAGTCTGGTACAGGTTGATCTTAATTTTATCTGTCCAAAGAATGCTGTTCCAGAACTGGGCTGGCTTTTTTAGATATTGTTTGGCAAAGTCTAATCTGGCCTTTCTATTCTTGAGGCTTATGAATGGTTTGCACCTTGTGGTGAACCCTCTGTATTTGCTCTCGTGAAGTCTTCTCTTTTTGGTAGACTTGGATAATGATGCCTACATCCTGGAGAGTGTTCTTCACTTGGCTGGATGTTGTGAAGGGGTTTTTCTTTACCATGGAAAGGATCATACAATCATCCACCCCTGCTGTCTTTCGTGGACGTCTAGGCCTTTTGGTGTTGCAGAGCTCACCAGTGCGTTCTTTTTTTCTCCGAATGTACCAAACTGTTGATTTGGCCTCTCCTAATGTTCCTGCTATCTCTCTGATGAATTTTCTTTTTTTTTTGCAGCCTAAGGATGCCCTGTTTCACTTGCATTGAGAGCTCCTTTGACCGCATGTTGTGGGTTCACAGCAACAGCTTCCAAATGCGAATGCCACACCTGAAATCAACTCCAGACCTTTTACCTGCTTAATTGATGATGAAATATCGAAGGAATAGCCCAAACCTGTCCATGAAACAGCTTTTGAGTCAATCGTTCAATTACTTTTGTTCCCTTGAAAAAGAGGGGGCTACATATTAAAGAGATGTAATTCCTAAACCTTTCCTCCAATTTGGATGTGAATACCTTCAAATTAAAGCTGATAGACTTTAACCCCATAATCATTATTTAACTGTAACTTGAATTTATTTTGGTACACAGCCGAAATAACAAAACTTGTATCAGTGTCCAATTATTTCCGGACCTAACTGTATATATATTTGTATAACCTTAAAACACATTAGTTAATAAAAGCAGCCAGATCAATACCCAAGTTCAAGGCCATGAGGGGCTAACATATTGAGAGATTGTATCTCTCTGTCCAAGTCTTAGAAATGTTTCCCCCAACTCTGGCATCAGGGACAAAGTTCTTAACTCCCTTTATAATTAGGCCAACTAGATTTTTGTTATGGTGTTTGGCAAAGTGTTTGGAAACGCCATGATTCTGGAAACCAGAGCAGATATTTATTTTATGTTAAGGGAACTGTGTTTTGAAATTCCATTTACAGTAGAACGACCCAAGTATTGCTTATTACAGGGGCAGCTCAAAACATAAACAACCGAAGTAGAGTTACAGTTAATGTAACTTTTGATAGGGAAAGATTGTCCATTCATACAGGATTTCATGTTTTTAGGGTCGTTTGCACATCAGACACCTGGATGCATTACATTTGTAGCACTCAGCTTACTTACCAGAATTCCACAGAGCATCATTGTGTAAAGGTTCAATTGTTTTGAGGTTGCTTGGTGCAATTCTGTCTTTCTGATTCTTACTCTTTCTATATGTGATAACCGGTTTGTCCGGAATCTCGTTACACAATAAGTCATCTTCCTTTAACATGTTCTTAAAGATATTATATAATTGTGGTGCTCCTATGTTATAACGACTAATGAACCTTAGGCTTCGGCCCTGGTTCTCCCTGCTGCATGCGCACCTGGCGGTATGGTGGCGTGTGCAGAGACTACAGCCGCGATCGGCAGTCTGTAGGGGAGCTCTAGGGGAGTGTGGGGGCGGGGCAATAATGGGGGCGTGGCAGTGATGGGGCATATCTGCCCTGTCATTGGCTGCCTGCCAACCACGTGACCGCATCGCTGCACAGGAAGACAACATTCTTGTCTTCCCTGCTAGCGCATGCGTCACAGCGCTTTGCGCGCCCACACACACAGCCACTGGGGCCTGCCTTATAGGGCACTGGGCCTGCCTGCACAGCAGGCACCGCCGTGACCACCTGGGACTCAGCCTTATATCCTGTTTCTTATTTGCAGTCTGTTTGTTTTCTTTATTTTGAAACATCTGTTTAACTTTCTAATTTTTTCAAGAGAGGAATCAATCAGTTCTGTCTTGTAGTTCTTTTCTTTGAACCTTTTGTCGGTAATTCTGCTTCTTTCTTGGTCAGAATCCAAAGTACAATTTCTTTTGACCTGCAGAAAATGGCCTGAGGGGACCCCCTGAAATTGACACAGAAGCACAGTACTGTACACATTGCAATTCATTCATTTCATTGCATTTAATTGCACACAATCCATGAAATTCAAACAAAGCAACCGCGATAAACACATGTGCCTGTGGCGATTGGCGGTGTTCATGCCACGTGGAGTACAGCAGCGCACATGAAAACGGTGCCGTGATTTGTTCGAATAACAGCCGCTGCATCTGTAGATACGCATATGAGGGGACAAATCTTGTCCCCATTGCTGTCCCACAGGTTTGAATATTAAATTATTTTTGAAACATAAAATAACTGTGTGATAGAATTAATAAAATAGAGTTGACAGTGAAAGCAGTTGTTGTGTTTGAGCTAAAACACTGTAGATAGAAATCGTGAGGTAGGAAAATGCCAATAACTCTCAGGATAGCAGTGACCTTATCTCAGCCTTTTTCTAAGTTCTATCGCTGCGATCTTCTCGCAGTCTGTAAAAACTGCACTGAAAGAGCTGCACAGAGAGAGCTGCCCCTCCCTGCACAGCTCTTACAGGCGATCGCACTATTTGAATTTTAATTACAGAGTATTGCAGCAGGGTTCTCCGGTGCTGAACCACATTAATTTCAGGCTCGAGAACCCCTTGCTTCCTGAGTTACAGGCCCCAGTATGGTGTGCCGGTATGTCCTGTCGTTTAAATCTCCCCGTCACGTGTCGCAGGATTTAAACAATGCAAGGAGATACCGGTACCCCATACCAGGGCTTGTAACTCGGGAACCAGGGGATCCCCAAGGCTGAAATTAATGCGGTTCTGATCCGGAGACCCCCTGCTTCAATACTGTGTTATTAAAATAAAATAAAACAAGGGGTGGGGGAAGGGGGTAATTGCCCCAGGGTGGTTGGCTAGGCCTACCGGGATGGTTGCGTGAGGAGTTAACCCCTTCACTACCATAGTGGTGGTAACCGCTATGGTAAGGAAGGTTTTAACCCCTTCCGCTACCCACTTGAGAGGCCTAATCACCCACCCTGGGGCAATTACCCCCTTCACCCACCCCCTCTACCCCCAAGAAATAATAAAATACAACAACCCTATTACCCACCCCCTCTACCTCAACACCCCTCACCCCCTGACACATGCAGTACAATAATGGGCAAAATCCCTATTATCTAAATATGGATAATAGCTCATTTGCCCATTAAAAATAAAATATTTTCCAACCAGTATAAAGTAAATAAAAGTTGAACTTACCCCTGCCAGGATGAAGGCTGTCCTCGTCTTCCTCCCTGTCCTCCTTGTCCTCCATGGGGAGTAATATTACAATAAAAAACAAACTACTGGCTACTAACTCCTTAATCACCTTAGCGGTTAGTAACTTGCTATAGTATTTAAGGGATTAATCCCCTCCCCTGCTAGCCTTTCTTTTTTTGGAGTCCTGTGACGTCATCAATAAGGGAGGGAGGCATGCTACCTGATTGGCTATCTATGTTCTAGTCTCGTTTTTGCGGGCCTTTTCTTTCCTGTTTGGTATTCTCAATTGCCTTCACATGGGTTCGTTTTTATCCTCTCTTCTCATTGCCCTTAAAAAGATGGTTATTTGATTTTGGGAAGGCTCCTTCTCTCGTTTGTACTCTATTTCTTAATTCTGGGTCAGGATAGGGTCTTCTATCTGAAGATAGGAGGATTTCAAGTCTAAATATTAATTATACAGTACTATAAAAAAAAAAAGACAGAAATGCCTAAGGCTACATCCAATATGACAAAATACATTCTGCATTGGATGTAACGTTGAGCATTTCTGTCTTTTGTCAGTTTATATTTGGTCGACAGGCACAGTTTGGCACAAACTCACCCGAAACAGGGTATATCTGGGAGGGAATCCTATCTCAACTAGGTGCTAAGCGCCGCTTCATAGACTTACCCGGGCAGCTTCCACTCTCCATCCACCTTGGGTACTACAATAGTCCAGGGATGCTATTTGCACTATAGCAAGTTCAAATAGCCCACTCGCTTCCAATACGAGCCTTGCTTTGGTGTCTCCGGCAAAACCCTCGGATGACACCTACTACGCTACGATCAGAATAGTCTGAGGAACTGTAGTCGGGAGCTCTTTACATAGCCCATGTCCAAGTGGCCCATTATAAGTGGCAGGACTACTGAACTGAAGTTTAAAAGGAAGGGCCCCTTACCCTAACAAAATCATCTTCTCTCCTCAGGTAATATCCCATATCTGAATCCTGTCTGCTTCAACTCTTTGCTGTGTGTATGTTAGTATATGCAACTGAAACAATCTTAGGTAATATCCCATGTCTGAATCCTGTCTGCTTCAACGCTTTGCTGTGTGTATGTTAGTATATGCAACTGAAACAATCTTAGGTAATATCCCATATCTGAATCCTGTCTGCTTCAACTCTTAATTGAATTAAGTGTTGCCACATAGGCAGGGAACACCCTGTGTAGAAAACCATCTGTTTGAATGTGCCTGCAGATGTGCTAATTAAGCAGACAGAACCAAACTGTCAGGTGACTTTTTTAGGCCCATATAAACCCAGATAGAACAGCCTAATGCTGCCTGCAGCCCATATCCATGTGGCCCATTATAAGTGGCAGCACTACTGAACAACTGAAGTTTAAAAGGAAGGACAAAAGAAGTGAGGAAGTGGACACCCCCATCTGGTCCTGATTCCTGCATTTGTACTACGCTGGAAAGGAGGATATCATCTATATCAGACTGCATCATTACTGCTGTGATGCTGCCTTTACCATTTATATTTGCTGTGACTTCACTTCTTCTCAAATTATGCACTTCTTTTTTACCAGCCTCAGTATGTCTCTAACTCTATTCATATATCTCCATATCTCCTTCCTTCACCACTTCTATGTTCACATGAACTCCTTTCTTACCTGCGTCCTCTGACACCACACAGCTATATCCCCTGCACTAAAAAACACCCCTACAAATCATCCTCACACATCCTCTTTCTATCCATGCTTCTCCTCCTTGCTTCTGGGGATATCTCTCCCAATCCTGGTCCCTGCCTTATTCCTACATGCGCTCGTCCTCGCCTGCCAAATGCAACCTCTACTCCTTCTGGTGTCAACCCCTCCAACCTCATACCCATCCCCTTCCACCCTCCCTTTCTCCTGTGCCCTTTGGAATGCTCGCTCCCTTTCTAACAAGTTCCTCTCTGTGCATTACTTTTTTCTCTCTCACTCTCTGCTCCTATTTGCTATAACTGAGACCTGGCTCACTCAGTCAGACTCTGCTCTGGAAGCTGCCCTCTCTTATGGTGGCCTTTCTTTCTCCCACACTCCACGTCCTGATGGCAGGGGTGGAGGCGCGGGGCTCCTGCTCTCCTCTATCTGCCGTTACCGAACCCTTCCAATTCCTCCCTCTTTCTTTTCCCTCCTTTGAGGCTCACACTGTCCAGATCTTCTCTCCTCTCCCTGTCCATGTGGCGATCATCTATCGCCCACCTACCTCTACTCATCCCCTTTCTGCCTTTCTCTCTCACTTTGAATCCTGGCTCTCTTTCTTTCTCTCCTCAGACTCCCCTGTTCTTCTCCTTGGGGACTTCAATTGCCACATTGATGACCCCTCTCTCCCTTGGGCTTCCCGCTTTCTTTCTCTAACCTCTTCTTTTGGCCTTCAACAGTGGACTGCAGCCAGCACCCACAAGGATGGCCACTACTTAGACCTGGTTTTCACAAAAAAACTTCTCTCTCTCTGATTTCTCCATTTCCCCTTTTCCTCTCTCTGACCATCACCTCATCTCATTCTCTCTATCTCGCTTCTCCCCTTCTCCACCTCCATCTACCCCCCGGTTCTGCAGAAACCTGCGCTCTATTCACTTACCTGACTTTGAGTCCACTTTAAGCTCCTCCCTCTCCTCTCTTAGCTCTGCTACAGACCCTGACAACCTGGTCAGGAACTAAAACTCTGCCTTGTCCTCCTCTCTTGATCTACATGCCCCGCTTTCTCTCTGCCACCCTCGCCCTTCTAACCCTAGACCCTGGCTAAATTCCCACACGTGCATGCTGCGTTCCTCCACTCGTTCCTCTGAACGCATCTGGAGGAAATCTCATACTCTCGCAGACTTCCTTCACTACAAATTTATGCTATCCTGTTTCTACTCTGCCCTCTCGCAAGCTAAACAAGCCTACTTTTCTTCTCTAATCAACATGCACAAGTCTAACCCACGCCGACTTTTCTCTGTCTTTGATACTCTACACAAACCACTCTCAGCTGCCTCTCCTTCCTCCATCTCTGCCCAGGACTTTGCTGACTATTTTAAGGAAAAGGTGGAATCCATACGTCAGAACATCCCCTCTGTTTCTTCCTCCCATCCTACACCTCTTCCTAACTCTCCTCCTGCCTTCCTTGACTCTTTTTCCACTGTCTCAGAGGAGGATGTGTCGCTGTTGATCGCCTCTTCTCCCTCTACCACTTGCCCTCTTGACCCCATTCCCTCCCATCTCCTAAAACCTCATGCTCCTACTATAATCCCTACGCTCACACACATTTTTAACTCCTGCCTCTGCTCTGGAACCTTTCCATCCTCATTCAAACATGCAACAGTCATACCATTACTCAAAACCAGCAAGCTTGATCCTACCTGTCTTTCTAACTATCGACCTGTCTCCCTCCTGCCTTTTGCCTCTAAACTCCTTGAACGTCTTGTATTCTCTTGCTTGCTCCATTTTCTCAACACCTATTCTCTCCTAGACCCTCTACAATCTGGCTTCCGCACTGCTCACTCCACGGAAACAGCCCTCACTAAAATAACTGACGACCTCCATGCTGCCAAAGACAGAGGTCATTACACTCTGCTCATATTACTCGACCTCTCTGCAGCATTTGACACCATGGACCACCCTCTTCTCCTTCACATTCTCCATACTCTTGGTATTCAGAACAAAGCTCTATCCTGGATCTCATCCTACCTCTCCCATCGTACTTTCAGTGTCTCTTCTGCTAACACCTCCTCCTCCTCTATTGATCTCTCTGTGGGGGTACCCCAGGGCTCTGTCCTGGGACCTCTTCTCTTTTCTCTGGACACACTCTCTCTAGGTGACCTAATAACATCTTTTGGGTTTAATTATCACCTCTATGCTGACGACACACAAATATACTTTTCAACACCCGACCATACACCTGCTGTACAAACCAAAGTTTCTGAATGTCTCTCTGCTATATTATCCTGGATGGCCCTCCGCCGCCTTAAACTCAACATGGCTAAAACAGAGCTCCTCATACTTCCTCCCAAACCTGGTCCTACAGTACTACCTCCTTCCACATTACTGTTGGAACTACGATCATTCACCCAGTAGCCCAAGCACGCTGCCTAGGGGTCACACTCGACTCCTCTCTCACATTCACCCCTCACATTCAAAAAATTTCTAAAACTTGTCGCTTTTTACTCCGCAATATAACAAAGATACGCCCTTTCCTCTGTTGCTCGACTGCAAAAACTCTGACTCAGGCCCTCATTCTCTCTCGTCTTGATTACTGTAACCTCCTGCTGTCCGACCTTCCTGCCTCTCACCTGTCTCCTCTACAATCTATCCTAAACGCTGCTGCCAGAATCACTCTACTCTTTCCTAGATCTGTCTCAGCATCTCCCCTCCTGAAATCCCTCTCCTGGCTTCCGATCAAATCCCGCATCTCACACTCCATTCTTCTCCTCACTTTTAAAGCTTTACACTCCTCTGCCCCTCCTTACATCTCAGCCCTAATTTCTCGTTATGCACCATCCCGACTCTTTCGTTCTTCTCAAGGATGTCTTCTTTCTACCCCCTTTGTATCTAAAGCCCTCTCCTTCCTTAAACCATTCTCACTGACTGCCCCACACCTCTGGAATGCCCTTCCCCTCAGTACCCGACTAGCACCCTCTCTATCCACCTTTAAGACCCACCTTAAGACACACTTGCTTAAAGAAGCATATGAATAGCACTGTGGATATTCTGAACACATGATACATAAACCTTGGCCCCCTGCAGACGCACTTACCAGAACTCCCTCCTACTGTCTCTGTATGTTCTCCCTACCTACCAATTAGACTGTAAGCTCCTCGGGGCAGGGACTCCTCTTCCTTAATGTTACTTTTATGTCTAAAGCACTTATTCCCATGATCTGTTATTTATATTATGTTATTTATTTGATTACCATATGTATTACTACTGTGAAGCGCTATGTACATTAATGGCGCTATATAAATAAAGACATACAATACAATAGGTTCCCCGGCCCCCTAGAAAAGCATGGAAGACTGTACTGACCAATCAGCATGTGGATGCTGCGAATGGATCAATCAACGAGTGGAGGTTCGTCTGTGAAGACCCAATCCAGGTCATAGGTGGCCATGTCTCTAAAACAGCCCACATTGGTGGGCTTGATGAGGAGTGGGAAATTCAAGTTTGCCAATGAGAATCATGCCTACGGGGCTCAAACCCAGCAACAGTTCCCACAGCCAGCCTGATATCTCCAGCCCGATAGATGGGCACCTCAGAGTCTGGGCTGAATAATTGCTCAACTCTCAGAGGTATTGTTCCCCAGACCCAAGTCCGCACCCCTCCCCACTCCTAATAATGTCTCAATCACTTCACCTTCCCCATTCTGGATAGCAGGACCCTATCACTTTGTGTGTCGGCTTGCTGAGTGAATACCTGTCCGGCACACAAAGATAACAGCAAAAACATATTCATCCTAAACAGTGACATACATAGACCATAGACTAAATCGCATTATACACATGGATACTGGGTTAACCCCTGAGAATCCCTTAAGACAGGTAGGGGCAATGGCCAGGTTTAACCTGTATTATAGTAGCTGCATTTCCCCTACTGTCACACTGACATTTTACATTTAAAAAAGGTTTACACACCCATATAGGATAGTACATTTCAGCCTGTCATGATAATGTCATGAGATATTATGTATTTTAATCCATCTGGAGCCTCAGGGGTTAATGTGATTGGAGTTTTATTTAAAATAACATCTATTGGGGTTGTAACATTTCAAGGCTTCTTCCAGGTTTGTGCTGCGCTTCAAAGAGAGCTTAATTGGGGGGGGGGGGGGTGGGGGGGAGGGGGAGCCTATCCTGTATGGGCTCACTTAAAAAGGGCAGATGGGTTGTATATGGCTGATAAAGTCGAGATAAGGGGAGTGTTTGGAGACTTGGGAATAAAATATGGCCCCTGTGACAAGTTTCTATAAACAGTTTACAGAAGAGCAGCTTCAAAGCATTCTCTTGGGGGGTGGAGGGGGGCGGGGGGAGGTTATGGTTGGCCATGGGGTGTGTCTGAGAGCATATCAAACCAAGAGTGAATTGATTACAAATGAGAATATCCTGTGATGTCATCGCCTGTGCATAATAAAAGTAAGGTAAACCTGGGGGGTAAAGGGGGAGGGACCCCTGCTCAGCTAGTTTCGTAGGGGTAAGTATGTCCAAATGCAGGGTCTGGTGCTACATCCGGTATAATTGAATATATGGTAAACCTGAGAGAAAGAACCTGATGGGTATGAGCACTCGAAGACCCTAAAATAAGGTGGTGCATATAATGAGGAAATATTAAACTAGATATTAAAAAGAGTTTACCCTCAAAGGATAGATGCCGCTGAATTAGCCTGGTAATTTTTAACAAGAAAACTGTGGGGGAGAGGGGAGAGGGGAGAGGGTGTGTGCCGGTGACTCTGTGTTTTTACCTGGGGGGATTCTGTACGGTTCTCCACATGCATATATGTATAAAGTATATAGAAACCTCTTGAAATAGCACTGAAGTTAACCCCTTATTTAGGTACACTTAAGCAAATAGTGCTGACTATAAACAGCAAAAAGTACTTAATGCAATACAATCTCTACACGTGAAATAGAGAAAGTGTCTTTTGTCAGTTTAGAGCAAAAGTTTCACTAGTGTGAAGCCATACAAGGATTACTCATTGGTATACAGGGAGTATGGCTAGTATACAGCAGTAATTATATTGACATACACCTCCCCATACCTCTTTGTCACTGGTCTTTGCATCTATGTAGCCAACATAAATAACTCTGTCTAAAAGTAGCGTCTGATCCTGCTCAGTATGGCTGGAAACATGACAGATAGGTTGTTACATACCAAATTGTTAGTATCAAGCTTGCAACTATGTAGCCAACATGAGTAACTGTCTAAAATAAGAGTCTGATCCTGCACAGTGCTACTGGAATCAAGACAGGTAGGTTTTTACATACAGTACCATCTTCTTAGTATTATGCTGCCTCTTTTGTTTGTAGCTTTCTTGTAGCTGAGGCTTTTTTCCCAGGTGAGATAGAGAGGAGTCTGTATAATCTGTGGATGAGGTAATTACAGTATAATGTGGTGTTACAGACCACTAACCCCATTCAATGCAACCTTAACTGAAATAGCATCATATAGAAAGCAAAGTGATTCAAATAATGTTGTTTTGTATAGCGTGTGGTGTCAGTATCAAAGCGCCAAAGTACCTCAGACTAGACTGATACTATATTGTGGTGTTACGCACCACTAGCCTCATGACACACAACCTTAGCTGAACTAGCATCATATCGATAGCAGGTTTGTTCTGGCTAGCTTACTTGTATAGCGTGCAATGTAACAAGTAGTCACTATATACCAATGAGCAATCCTTGTATGGCTTCACACTAGTGAAACTTTTGCTCTAAACTGACAAAACACACTTTCTCTATTTCACGTGTAGAGACTGTATTGCAATAAGGCTAAGGCCCCGGTCACGCCGCTGTAACGCGCGCCCGCGCTTTTGGCGGCGCGTTCAGCCGATTCCCCGGTCTGCAGCTCACTGCAGGAGCAGAGACTGGGGGGGGCGTGGTGGAGGAGTGACGGGGGCGCGGCCATGACGTCACCCGGCAGGTTCGCCCTCATTGGCTGAACCGCCGGGGGGCGTGCCTAATCGCTCGACGCGAGTCCTGCTCTCAATTCTATTGAGAGCAGGAGTAGCTCTCGCGCGAGCGCTGCGCCCCCCCCCCTCGCAGCGGACCCGGCGCCATTGCGGGGAGGGCTCTCATGCGCGCAGCGTCCGCCACAGCGGACGCTGTAGTAGGCAGCGGGGGCAAGGCCTAAGTACTTTCTGCCGTTTATAGTCAGCACTATTTGCTTAAGTGTACCTAAATAAGGTCCAGTGCTATTTCAAGCGACCTACAAGGTTTCTATATATACATATATGCATGTGGACAACCGTACAGAATCCCCCCAGATCAGTGATTCCCATTGAGGGGTTCCTTGAAGCAGCCTCAGGGGTTCCTCCTACGGACCACAGACTCCCCCCCATCTCTCCCCAGATCTACCCCCAGAGCCCACTCGCACTCAGGACTGCAGGGTAGGAGAGCACTCTAGCAGTGTGACCCGGCACTTCCGGTGCCTGCTGCTAGCTAGAGTGTGCGCTTGCAGTCCTGCTCGCTCTGCCATTCTGCTGTCTGCCGCCTCCGCCGGCAACCGCAGGATACCAACCTCTCCTCCCGCCTGATGTAGGTATATGGGGATGGGGGGGGGGGGAAAGATGATGTGAGATCCAGGGTGGTGGAGGGTGATGTGAGATGCAGGGGGAAAGGGTGATGTGAGATGCAGAGGGGAAGGGTGATGTGAGTTGCAGGGGGGGTGATGTGAGATGCAGGGGGTGGGTATATAAGGATGATAATTAAGATGGGTGCTGGGGGAGATATGAGGATGGTGATGATGATGAAGGGTGTTGGGGGAGATATGAGGATGATGATGATTTTACCCATGCAGCCCGAATCTGTTTTCCTTGAAGCAGTTTGGCCCTTCTCACTTTACAAGTTTAATATGTATTGGTGGGGCGGGGTATTTTTTATTATGTATTGCAGTGTGGGGTTATATGTTTTTAGGGGGTGGGTTTTTTTTTGTATGTATTTTGTAGGTGGGATTGAGTGAGAGTGGGGTAATTGATGGAAGGTAGTGGTGAGTGAGAGGAGAGAGGGGGGAAGAAGTGAGTGAGGAAAAGAGGTAAGAGTGAGACACAGGGGATAAATACATGCGAGGCGGGAGGGGGAGAGAGTGAGTGAGATGGAGCGGAGAGAAATACATGGGTAGAAGGTGGGAAATAGAGGTGGCTCGAGAGGTGTGAAATTTTGTGATTTACCCCTGTTGAACCTAATATGTGTCAGCCAGATAGGGGTTCCCCGAGATTTTTTAAAATACTTCAAGGGTTCCTCCAAACAAACCAGGTTGGGAATCACTGCTCCAGATAAAAACAGAGTCACCGGCACACAAAAGAGGGGGATTAACCCTTGTTTGCCATGAATTACCATTCTATCCAGAGGGGCTTTTAACCCCCCTGGACAATTTTCTTGATAAAAATGACCAGACTAATTCAGTGGCAACAAGCATTTGAGGATAAACTCTTTTTAATATCTAGGTTAATAGTTCATCATTATATGCACCACCTTATTTTACTATGAATTATAATTAAAAGCTTAAATTTTATCATCTAGACACATCATAATCTATCTAGGGTTTCGAGTGCTCATACCCACCGGGTTCTTTCTCTTAGGTTTACCATAATAAAAGTTACAAATCTATAACCGTGACACCGAGGAGCATGTTCTGACACCACACACTATGGGGGCTATGCACTAAGCTCCGAGCTTTCGCGCCGGCCTGAAAAAAATTAGCACGTCCGATAAAAAATGAAGCCGGCGGCGCGATTCACTAAGGCCCGCCGCCCATTTTTTATCGGACGTGCCCCAAACTGGCTTATTGTGCGTGCAATGTATTTCCCCCCTGCTATCGCACTTAAAGTTCCTGTACGCTAGCTGATTGAAAAAAAAAGCCGCTTGTAACATTTGCATGGAGATTTGCCATCTCCATGCAAGGCTGTTACAGGCGATCGTACAATAAATAAATACATTTTAATTATAGTGTACATGAGCAGGGGGTCTCCCGAGCTGAACCGCATTGGTTTCAGGTCCGTGGACCCCCTACTTCAGGAGATACAGGCCCCGTTATGGGGTGCCGGTATCCCCTGCAGATTTTCAATGTCCCGGTCACGTGACTCGGTTTTGGCTAAGATCAAGGCGAGATGAGTGCTCCTCTTGACCTGCACAGCTATGACCAAATGCAGTACTATCCTACATGGGGCTCCAGTAGGAAAGGTCTGTGGCAAGCATTTGGCCCTCTAGCTCGTTGAGAGGTGGTGTCCAGGCCCCGGACCACAGAACCCCTGAGCCTTCGGGCTAAGGGG
This sequence comes from Ascaphus truei, assembly GCF_040206685.1. Taxonomy (NCBI): domain Eukaryota; kingdom Metazoa; phylum Chordata; class Amphibia; order Anura; family Ascaphidae; genus Ascaphus; species Ascaphus truei. The sequence continues at coordinate 177,959,876 of NC_134487.1, read as the reverse complement.
GGATGGCATTCGAACAACCAGCCCTTCGGGGCTGGGGTGCACCTGCACAACCCTCGAAAGAGGGGATATGATGTGAACTCCCTTGCGGGCCTCAGGCCAGAGGGAGGAAGAGACGGATGTCCTGAATCCTAACGGAGGAAGGCATCAATGTCCCTGGAGACCTAGGCTTTCGGGCTGAAACCTCCAGGGAAACTGGGCACTGAGGGCGGGTCTGACTTCGGTTGGACAGTCCAAGGGCAAGCTCCCTATCCACTGAAGTGGACTGGGATCCGATGAGCGAGAGGGTGTACCCTCTCGTGAGGAAAAAAAAAAAAAAAAGCTGTCTGTGGGTGGTTTTCTGGGTATGCACCTTAACCCTGGCTGTGCTCAAAGCTGTGACCATGCAGCAAGCTTAAGCCTATAGGGAACCATGTTAAAAATGGTTATTGAGGCAAAAAGTGACACTGTGTGCTCATTTGCATGTCATTTCCCAGAATCCCTTGCTGCAGTGGAAGTGCTGTATGCTGGGTGATAATGGGGAAAGGCGGGGTTGCAGACCTGCCTAAGACATACAGATGAGCATACAGCTATATTTGTATATATATATATATATATATATATATATATATATATATAATATAAAACAATTCTTTAATAAGTAATGCTTTGGTCCTCTGATCAAAATGTTGTACGCTCTGAAGAGAGTATTTACAGTTTTGGACACATTTTGCTACAACAGATTCTTGTGTTAAGTGCATAGTTTTTTTTCTATAATAACAGGGATCCGAGACCCTGGAGGATATATATATTAATTACATATTTTTTGGGTGGTGGTAGTGGATATACATTATTGCAATTAAGTAAGGGATTAAAATTAACTAATTGAAAATACCTTGCGTAGGAGAAAGGTGAGTTGGCTAGAGTAGCCGTGTGTATTAACCCTGGTTGCATGTCTTTGCTACATGCTCACTTGTGTGCTGTTCATGACAGATGGTATATGGGAACCATTGCAAAGGTGAAAAGTGTGATAGCTTGAGAACTGTAGGTCCCGTATGCAAGTCACGTGCTAACAGGTGTTCCGTAAGTGACAATCCACTCGAATTGTTTAATACCCAATCCGCACACTGTTTTTACCCCATAAAATGGATTTTGAAGGGAATCTCCATCTCTAATTATTACTTCACATGGTTGGAGAGGAAGCAATACAAGATATACAGTGCATTTCAGTTTGCCGGTGCTGATAGGTGTTAATGAGAACATTTGAGGACTTCTGTGCACTATGTAAAAATATCACGTATTAAGGACACAAATGATTTACTTGGAGCCAGAGAGATGCAACTACATAAAATTGCCTGCAGAGACTTGTGAGTTTGGAGAACTGCGTCAATCACTGATTTAAGATCGCGTTTCGTGTGGTATCAATCATCTGAGATGACGAGAGGAAGATTGCCAAAAGAGCCTAACGTAGCATTAGAACACGCATTACACATGTCTCATGCTGGGGAAATAACTACAAATCATGAAAATAGCAAGGTGACCCTGAGAAACGTGCATGCATTGCAACAGACATCCTCTTTCAGAAGACCGTCAGATGTTCACCAAGGGTCTACAGAGTGTTATAATTCTGATACAAGCTCAACATCTCCGTTACATGGTAATACACTCTAAATCAACCATCAATTACCATGTAGTTACTGCCACACTGTAGGAAACTTTCCTGGATATAATTAAGAATGTTGAAAATACAATTATGGGGCAAATTTTATATGGACAATGTAGTATGACAATAAGAAGGTATCAATAGAATTTCAAGTGTGGGAACTTGATTCAGAAGCCAGCTTGGGCGTACTAGAAGTGATAAGTCTTAACTCAGTACAAAGAGTCGATTGCACACGAGGAAACAGGAATGGCTGTGGATGCATTTAATGAATAGAAAGATGTATTTGAAGCTTTCCGGGCAAACACATCATAAATATAAATCCACCTGTGGTACATATCCCATGTAAGATTCTAGTAGCGTCAAGGGATAAAGTAAATAAAGAACTGAATAAAACACTGACAGGTACTAACACATTTGCAAGAACCTGCAAACTGGATCAATTCTATGGTGACTGTTGAAAAACCAGGACAAAATTATCTAAGAATTTGCTTTGACCGAAGAGATTTAAATAGAGCAATAAAAAGGGAAATATTTAAATTATTTTCTGGGGAAGAAATAATTAGCAAATGCTAAAATATTCAGTGTCTTAGATGCCAGAAGCAGATTTTGACATGTACAGCTAGGTATATTTCAATATTATGTAACCCCCCCTTACCCGTTTCCTGAAGAGTTTACATCAAATTGCACTTAAATTGGCTTACTCGGTGTTGGTTACCTTGTCAGTGTGCTGGTTTCGTGCAGGCTGGGAGATGGGAATGCAATGATGGGCACCAGGAACTTTATTCACACAAACAGCAGCTTTATTAATCACCACAGAAATTCTCATTCACTATATATATATATATATATATATATATATATATATATATATATATATATATATACACACACACACACATCTTGTATAGTTCAACTAATGGTCTCTGCTTGTGCTGTCTATATCCATCTTCCCTAGCTGCCCCCATTATTCGGCCCACTAAGAAGGTGCTGAGGCTTATGTTACCTAACTGATCCCTCTGCTGTGTACTGTCGATAGTGTTCCATCTCTTTTGAGCCCCTGCTGGGCCTTCTACTCCTCCTTTTCTGTCTGCTGTCAGTATCTCCCTCTCGGGTACTGAATGCCATCTCATGGCCTTCTTGGTGAGTGTCAGCCATTGACACTCCGAATGGGCTGATTCAGCTATGCCTCTGGGCTGCAGATTGTGGAACTCCTTTGAGGCATAAGCTTCCTCTATGGGAATCATGAGAGTAATGTGAGATATCCCTGGGGACACTACCTATGTAGGACTCTGTCTAAATTTCTAACTATAAAACAATAAAAGCAATCCTTACCCTATATCCTAGACTCATCCATATTATAACCTATATACACAGTCAGGGCAGGTGCACCCACTAGGCGACCTCGGTGGTCGCTTAGGGCAGCACATTTTTGGGGTGGTGGAAGAGATAGCAGTGGGAGAAGAGGACAGAAGATCACAGGAGCAAAGCAGGATGGCCGGGGAGGAGCACGCCATAGCAGTCTGACCTGGAAGTCTTCACTGCCTGCTGGTGTCTTCCACTAATACACCGCAGCCCCACTCCAGCCATCCTTCCCTGCTGCCACAGTCCTCTTCTTCCTGATGTCCTCCTCCTCTGCTGCCCTGCTCCTGCCTTCTCCATCTCAGACCACCGGTGCCATGTACAGTAGAGGCAACGTTTATTCTAACATTTGCCGTAAACTAGCCGGGTTACATTCTGGGTATGTGCTGGGTATGTGCTGGGTATGTTCTGGGCTAGTTTGAGGCACATTTAAGGCATTTCTGCATTGACTAACGACCCATAGGATTAACACAGCAGGGATCCCTGGCAGTCCAATTCAGTTTGAATGGGACTGCCAGGGACCCCCGCTGTTAATCTGATAGGCCATTAATCAATGCAGAAATGCTGGGGCTAGTTTAAGGAAGTTTAAGGCATGTATTCAGAATGTACCTGGGTGTTTCCTGGGTTTTTGGGGGAATTGCCACTGGTTTTTGTTCGAATAAGAGTTGCCTCTACTGTAGGTGTTGGAGGAAGAAGAGGTGGAGGATGGGGTGAAAGAGGAGGAGGGGATGAGAGAGGAGGAGGGTCATGAGTGAAGAAGAGGAGGAGATGGAGGGGCATAAGAGGAAGAGGAGAGAAGGGGATGAGACAAGAAGAGGAGAAGGAGGGGTTGAGAGGAAGAGAAGGAGGGGGATGAGAGAGAGGAGGATGCGAGCGGAAGGAGAAGGAGGAAGATGAGAGAGAGAGAAGGGAGTGAGAGGAAAGAGAGGGGTATGGGAGGAGGGGGATGAGAGGAAGAGGAGGGGTGGGAGGAAGAGGAGTAGGATGAGAAAGGAAGAGGAGGAGGGTGTAATGGAAGAGGGGGTGATTGAGGAGAAGGGGGTGGTTGAGGATGAGGGGGGGGTGAGAGACTGGAGGAGTGGGAGGGGGTTGGAGACAGGAGGAGTGGGAGGGGGTGAGAGACAAGCGTTGGGAGGGGGTGAGAGGATGAGTGGGAGTGGGGGTGTGAGGGTGAGAGAGGAGGAGTGGGAGGTGATGAGAGAGGAGTGGGGTGTGAGACGAGAGAGGATGAGGATGGAGAGTGAGTAAGACTATAATAACGAAAAAAATCTGAAAGTTCAGTTGGGCGCAGGGCTAAAGCTTCATCTAGGGTGCAGAAAACTCTTTCGACACCCTAGGGCACCGGCCCGGTTCAAAGGGGTATCCCTCCCCCCTCTTCAACTCCGGAGATCTGACCACCTACAAACCTCTCCCTACTACTCACTACAATACAGTGGGGAGAAAAGATGTGTGAACCCCACTGATAATTACGAAAATCTTTGTTTTTTCCATGATAACCTTCCTGAATAACCATTATTTTCTTAAATATCCAATAGGATTTATGTTAACAAACTCCATGTCTTTTGAAGCAAAATGATGTATAAATTAGACAAACAATGAGTAATTAAGAGTCAGGGTATGTGCAAAAGTAAGTGAAACCCTGGTTTTATCAATTAAATTAAAGGGGATCATTAGAATCAGGTGTTTAAATAATTAGGTAGAACTTCAGGTGTGAGTTTGGGAGCCCCCACCCTATATAAAGATCAGAAACTTTGTGAGTTTTGTCTTTACCATATAGGTCTGTGGAAACATGTCATGCCACGATCAAAAGAGATCTCAGACCAACAAAAGATGTATCCAGAGCAAGTAACAAATTGATAGCTCATTTTGCAACAGCGATGAGATGCGAGACCGCAGCATTATGGAAACAGAATGCGATTCCTTCCATTGAGAAAATTCGAAATCGGATTTGGTTCATATGCCAGATGGAAAAGTTGACGAGTTTGGTTAACGACACTGGCCCAAATTTCCAAAAGGTATGGCTGCCATGGTTAGCGCAGTAAGATATTCAAGGGGTGAGCACTGCCACCATATGGCTTTGATAGATTTGAGAGAGTCCTCCCCTGAGTGGACGGAGATGGTCCTGACGTAGGATAAGAGGTTGGAGATGGGCCACCAGAAAGATGTCAAGAGCCATGCCCACAAGCGCCGGGCATAGTGGATAACTAAGAGCTGAGAAAGTAGACAGAGGTTAAGCTGACATAGCTACTTCCCCCCCACCCCCTCTCCCCCACATCCCCCTCCCTCCCAATTTGTGTCTGTCATTGTATGTCTATGAAGTTGTAGGATACAGGGTGCGGTGTTACCATCAGTAGAAAGAATATGTGACGCCAATATATGTAACGTGATACAAAACGTAAACAAAACTAATAAAAACGTTTAAAAAAAAAAAAAAGAAATCTCAGAGGACCAAGGAGAAGCAGTTATTGATGCTCATCAGTCTAGAAAGGGTTACAATACCCAGGAGCAGTCATCCTACCAAAAGCACTCCAAGAACAAACCGGCAAATTATCCAGGATGTAACAAAGAACCCCGGAGTAAGATCCAAGGATCTGCAGGCCACTCTCTCCTTGACAAGACATATATGGGAAACAGAGAGGTATTCCCAAAAAAAAATCCCCAATTACTGCACAACAAAGCTGAACATAATAAGTCAGGGTTCAAATACCCACTAGCAATGTAGAGAATTGGGCTGTATCGGGTACCATTAAGTAACCGCTCCCAACACTGTGGGAGGACAGTTACCAACAAATGCAGATATAAAAATAAAAAATAAAAAATACTTTATTCACAATAGATATACTCGACGCAGTAACACTAACTCTAACTATCTTAAAACCAATTAAAACACTAATTCACGGGAGAGTGAGGTTAAGGGATAGCAAGGGAATTCCCAGTATAATGTCAGCTAATATCTCCCTTAACTAAATGTCCTGATCTACTACTGAGACGCAGTGGGTAATAACAGATAATTAGCTAAACTCTTAATAGCGAATTCTAGCTTGAAAGACCAATATATAGTAGTCTTAAATCATAACTGGATATCCAGCAGTCTTATTTATCAGTGTTGATCAAAGAAGATTTGATCAGAAGAATTCCCCTTATATACAGCACTCTAATGTCATTCGTATAGTAAAGGTAGACAACAAATGGTCTTGCAGTATATTACTACAAATCTGTCAGGTTGACCAGAATCACTGCGGATATCAGAAAATAATAAAATTTTATTAATTCTACATAGATAATTAAAAACACATATACATTATTAAAAATCCCTTTTGTGGCTGATATGTAAGTAGGATGAAATTTAATTGGATCTAATGCCATATATCATCATATCATGACTCTCAGAATAATAACAGCAGGTCTGTAGTTGATTTGTATGTTACTACACGATTGACACATATCAAAGCTAGCCAGCAAATAAATACTGGCAAAATTAACAATTGATATTAAGATCACTGTCTGGCATATATAGTGGATTGTTGCTCTGAATCAGTTATTCACAGGGCAGATGCACATACTACTGTTGTCACCATAGTGTATAGATAAGACACATGAGAATGTTGTATTACTGTGGTTGTCTCTGTAAATCTATAGTCAGAGTGTCAAATATCATCTCCATACAGCTGTAAGTATGTACTCTACACACAATGACTGTAGTCAATTGGATCTTAGCCGCTATATATATAGAAAAGGTAGGTAACCACTACTGGATTACATAGGTAACTGATTTACATTGGTAATGGTCCACCGTGATATGCCGTCCCTCTACCTAAAAGGTAAGTGCAAGGAATAGGGACTCCGGTACCGTCACCTAACTTGATCTAGCACTACCCGTGGTGTGTGTATACCCCGGTTTGGTGAGGGACGCTAAGCTGACAGGTATGCCGCTTAGATCAATACAAGCCTGAAAGTGTCCTCGTTGCTGAGAAAGTAATCCTCGTTGCTGAGAGTCGCCACGAGTGACGTCACTGCTGTGACGCCTTACGTCCCGACGCACGTTTCACGTGACTTGCACGCTTCTTCAGGGGGAGGGGAATTCTTCTGATCAAATCTTCTTTGATAAACACTGATAAATATCATATTTATACCCCTTTAGCACCTGTCACTCTATCCTATTTACTCATTTATAACGGTGATTGCGGTCGCATTCACGTACTTTATCCAGCAGTCTTAGCCTGAATAGTTAGAGGTGCATCACAGCGCATCACAGATGACCACATATACATAGCAATTCCGGTATAATACTCAGTATACTCGATGTAAAGTACACCTAGAGGATTGATGGAGGTGGTAGCATATAGGCAGTAATCATATACCAATGGTCAGATGTAACACAGCAGGTATATTCAACTCCTATGTCACGCCTATACCTCCAACAGTCTAATTACTCGCATACCAGTATTTCACCCTCCATCAATATAACTCACGATCATCTGCAACGCAATTAGGGCTTGTCAGCATGTGGTGGACATAATGTCCATGCTGCAGGCAAATACCTCCGTGATCACAGTGCAAACATAGCCCCACTGTAGCCCGGCTCAAGCTATCCCATCTCTCCTTGGCTAGTTCTTAAAAGAACATTGCTGCCCTTCAGAAGTTGGCCAAAGAGCACATAGCTGATCCACAAGAGTTCTGGAACAATGTTCTCTTGACAGACGAGTCAAAGGTAAAACTTTTTGGCCGTTATGTTTGGCAAAAACCAAATGCTACGTTTGAACAAATAACCTAATCCCAGCCGTCAAAACATGGTGGTGGGAGTGTGATGTTTTGGGGCTACTTTACTGCCTTAGGACCTGGACGGCTTGCAATCATTGACCCAACCGTGAATTCTGTTTTCTATCAGAAGATTCTAGAGGAGAATGTCAGGCCATTCGTCCGTGAGCTGAAGCGGGTCATGCAGCAAGACAATGATCCTAAACATACAAGCAGATATACAAATGAATGGCTGCAGAAGAAGAAATTCCGCGTTTTAGAATGGCCCAGTCAAAGCCTGAACCTAAACTCCATCGAAATGTTGTGGCACACACATGGATATTGAATGTTTAATCATTTGTGGATAAAGAAATGCTGAAAAAGTATCATATTTTTATGTAATTTGCTTGAACTGGTTATCTTTATCTATTATTCAGATTAAGATCTAAAAACATTTTGGGTTTGAAAGATGTGAAAATCCAAGGGGTTCACAAACTTTTCTTTTTTTCTCCTTCCACACTATACATATCCTGTGATGACATCACTATCACTAGGCAGAAGAGGGTGGGGCTATGTTACTGCCTAGTCACCCAGCACCATGTGATGGGGAAGGGGTATTATCTCTGTGGGGGCATACACAGTTAACCCTTTAAGGCCATAGTAATCCCAAAGGGGTTGTGACAATGATTTTTGTTCCTCTTACATAGCGCTGTACATACAATTTTGCAGGCACAATTAATCCCTGACTCATAGAATATACAACCTCATTTTGATGGTGTCACGAGGGAGATAAAGTGACTTGCCCAAGGAGCTGACTCATGGATTAGAATGAGGTTCCCCTACTGCAAAATCATTATGTGCAGAGCCAGTGCCTTTACTCACTGAGTCACTTCTTCAGCTACTGTAGGTGACTGCTTTAGATTTTGTGGTGTCTACATACTATCATATTTTTTTTATAAATTATGTTGCGACAAACATTTCAGTGGTAAAAAGTAGTACAAACCTTCAGCAACCAATTTGTTGTTTGAAAATATATTTGATGCATCAGGTCATGTTGAATAACTGATTTATAATATTTAAATTAAAGCAGAGATGTCCATTTTTAAATTAGAGTAGGGGTGATTGATTTGAATAGAGTATGAGTGATTGATTATAATGACAGCTGTTGAAAAGGTTATCTGAGAAATAAAGGGTGTTGCCAGCTCCTAATAATAAGTGTACAAATGGATATAAAATCGCACACCAGAAATTGTGAAATGTGAAATAAATGATAAAAACCGTGAGGAGTGTGAAAGCATAAGGTCACAAATACAAAAAATAAGAATACATGACCTGTGTAACAGAAATCTAAACGGAGTTGGCTGCTGATCAAATCGGATGGCTCAGCATCACAGGAATTATAACAGAAAAAACAAGAAGAGCGCACAACTCATAGTATAGTAAATAATGCAATATTCAGTGAAAAGGGGAGGTAAGTATCGCACGTACAAGACAAATTATACTTGAAAGCATGTCATGTGTTAACCAGCATGGTACCGTGGATGTGCAAAAGTTCCCACCGGCAGAGACCAATATCAGCTGCTGGATAAGGTGTAGATCAGTCTCTTTTTCCAGATGCCGTGCAATCAGCGTCCAAGCTCTAGAACAGCAAGGAGAGAAGATCAAGGTGTCCAAGAGGTCCCGAGAGCGAAATTAGAACCCGTGGTAGAATCAGCAATACAGCACTCAAAAACTTGTATCGCAGTGGGTGAACACGCACTGATCACCGGTAAATGGCGGCTCAGCACCAGACCTGCACAGGTGAGCCGCTGATTGTTGTTAACTGAGGATGTGACGTCCGTATCACAGGGTAGTCCCGATAGCCCAATTACCATCAGAAATGGTAAAAAGACAACAGCCTCCTCCTATGCTGCCTAATAGCAGGGCCAACCAGATAAGCAGAAGGCAATGCCGAAAGACATCAATTCAAGTGTTATTAAAAGCACAAGGCATATGATGTCCAGGCAAAGCCACTGGTAATTCTGCACGGATAAAGCCAATTGCTAAAGTGCTGCATTAAGGAGATGAATTAAATAGATGATAATAGTAATAACATGAACATCAAAAACATCCAATGCAGAAGGGAGACCTTTTGTCATGAGAATCTTAGCCCGCGGATATAGTAGGCACGCAATGGAGCGTGTGGCATCGCACGCGCCTGCCCCAGTGGTGATCCATGGCCTTTGGGATGGGGAGACGCGACGGGGCGTTGTGTCGGAGGCATGCCCGTGATGTCACGTGAGCGGACCGCCCTCATTGGCTTAACCGCTCACGTTACCTTGCCTTCGTGAGACAAAATCACAATCCCATTCTGCCTGAGAATCGTGCACGCAGTTGCGCATAATCGCACGTTCTATGGCCTGCCTCAAAGAGGTACGGCCTTTTGTTCACAGCAAGCAGTTCAGGGGAATATGTAAGCAGCCTTAGGAGGCCATGATACAGAGTTTCTTATCGATTCTGGGACACAATTAAGTGTGACAAGACAAAAGTTACCATTGCTGCCAGAGACACCTCTGTGTACTATTGTAGGATTAAAATTGATATATATGTAGCTCTGCTTCCCCCACCCCTGGGGAGATTTACCCTGGCTACCGTCCCTGTGTGGTGCTCTGTACCTATTTGGCTCAGGAGATGCTGAGAGTTCTGCGATGACATGGGGAAACAGGACAGGCTCATGGTGATCCATGATGTTCTTTCGTGGTGCCAGCGCCTCCAGCCATAGTGGGATCCAGTAGAAATTAAGGCAATCCCCATAGGATAAGTCTGAAGGCAGTCTTTTATCCCCATACATCTGTCCAATAGATTGCAGATGGTCTTTATTATGCAGCCACTGCTGATGTTCTTACAGCAATTGCAATCGGTTGGCAGGATAGCTTAGAGGCTCCTGGATGGTACAGGCCTGCTGGTAATGATGAGGCCTCACTAGAGTAGTGAAATGCACTCAGCCCATGAGGGTCTGAGCACATGTCTTCCTCCCAGCAGGGAGGAGACTTGGCTTACATCCTCATCCCTCAAGGAGGAAGAAGGAACTGCCCGAATTCCCCCCTGTGAGGACTGGGTTCATCTCTATAATTTGGGACACTTCCTCCTTAGTGCAAAAGGGGAGGGCACGGGCTCTGCATCCTTATTGGACAGACACAGACTCCCATGTCATCTCCACCTCTGCCTTTCACAGAGGCTGCAGGAGGAGGGGAAAGCCCCATAGTATAGTCTGTTACTGTCTGAATCTTACTAGAACTTACGTGACAGGGAAGGCAGAAAGATAGCTGGCCCAGGCATGGCTGTATATAAGAGGGCACACCTTGACGTGGTCAGAAGGCTTCCAAATGATTTGGCCAAAGAATCTAACTAGGTGGCTGTGACAGGGTAAATAAAATCCACCAGTTATATGCCTGGAAAACCTATGTCTAGTCTGCAGTGCAGCACTGACTAGGTTAACTTCTAAACCACTAACTAAAAAGCTGGGAACCTCAGGACAATTAGTTGGATCCCAGCTGCCTAATCAAGCTGTGTTAAAACCCAGGCTGTAGACACATGGAGCCTGGCTGTGGAGGAGAGAGGAGTAAGCTGCTAAAGAGATTTCCTGATACAAGGTCTGATTAGCAAAGTGGATGAATTGTGAACAGTCTGTCCCCTGCATAGAAAAGGGTAACTGCCTGATTTATACACTGTTTGCTAAAGAGAAACTGTTTTTGTTTGTCTGCTGAAGAAAAGCCATTTTTCTTTTGTTGCTGATGAAAAGCTATTTTTGTTTTGTGTGCTGTATATCTTTTAAGGCTAAATAAATAAGCCTTGTCAAGAAACCCGCGTGTGTAGTTGCATGTACCCTGCAACAGTGGCCCTCACTTATGAAAAAAGAACAGATATGTATTTAACTATATGATTTGCCATGTTGGATGTCACATTGGAGTTTTCTGTCCTGTTTTTTTTTTTTTTAATTCTTTATTTGTAATTCACATTTTTATAACAGTTAACATATACAATACATGGTTAAAATCAAGGACAGAACATAGAACACAGACAGAGCCCAATGCTACTTCCAATGACACAGATACACAGTAAAGTGTGTGTGTGTGTGTGTGTGTGTGCATATGTCATTTCCCAGAATCCCTTGCTGCAGTGGAAGCGCTGTATGCTGGGTGACAATGGGGAAAGACAGGGTTGCAGACCTGTCTAAGACATGCAAATGAACATACAGTAATATTTCAAAATCCAGCTCTCACTCATTTTGGACTACACACAGACAGCGAACGGAGCCTTATACATCTGGTTCCTGGTGATCGTGTCTGTCAGCCCTGAAGGAGTCCACGGAGACGTGTTCCAGTATCCAGAACCGGATGGTGGTGATATATTCACAAACTGCCTTTTAAATATTTGCATCTTGTGAGTGCGATTCCTACCCCCCACCCCCCACCCCCTTCCCCTGTTTTAATAAATTTTATGCAGTATTATGCTATGGGGCGTGCGCTCTCTCTCTTTTTCTGTCTATAGATATCTGTGGAGTTGGTTTACCCCGTGTGAGAGCAGCCTAAAGACCCCTTTCATCATTATCGGAAACCTCATCATTATGGACTAATTATTGAAGGACTGGTTGGATTTTTATTGATTTTTCTGTTTCTTTTTTTAGCACGTTTATGCACTGTTATGATATTTTTATTGGTTGTGTTATAATAGAATTTATTAAGGTCACACTAGTTTAAGAGATATACACAATTTTAATATATTTGTCACTTTACACAATTCTTCATTTAATAATTATAGTTTCATCTATTTATTCTATCACAGTAATATTATTTTTTGGCGCCACACTTTTTGTTTTATATATATATATATATATATATATATATATATATATATATATATATATATATATATATATTATATATATATATATATATACAGTGTTGACAATCCTATACATTTACACGCCGGGGCGTGTAGATTTAACCCCCGGGCGAGTAAATATTGGCCCAAGCAGCACACGTGTTTTTTTTTTTTAATTTCCCTGCTCGCGCTGAAATTTCCCTGCTCGCGCTGAAAAAAAAAAAAACTCCCCCTACCTGACAGCTGATTGGCGCGCGCTCCCAGGCTTTGTGGGTGCGCGGCCAGGCTCTATATGAGCCCGCCCCCAACGAGCGGCCATTCTTTCTGCCCGGACATCTGTTGGAGGGTAAGTACTCACCATGCTGCGGCCCCTCTGCTCCTTCCCTGCGATCCCCCTGGTCCCCACATAGCTCCCTACTCCACACTGTGGCAGCTCTCCAGTCCCTGCTCCTGTCCCATTCCCTGCTCCTGTCCCCTCCTCCTGCTCCAGTCCCCTGCTCCAGTCCCCTGCTCCTGTCCCCTTCCCCTGCTCCTGTCCCCTTCCCCTGCTCCTGTCCCCTTCCCCTGCTCCTGTCCCCTTCCCCTCGATCCACCGATCGCTGCCTGGGGCGGGAGGTCCCCGTTGCTGCAGCCCGGTTGGCGTGCGGGGGGGGGGGGGCCTCGGCCCTCACCCCTCACCACGTGCCTCCCATGCGCCAGCTAGCTTCATGACGGCGCAGCCGCCGCATGAAGAGGGGGGGATGTCGGACAGTGGTGGCCACGGCGGGGCTGACTGTCCGCTGGGGCGCCCACTGGGAGATACCTCGCCACGTGCCTCCCACCCACCCTGCTGATTGGGGGGGGGGATGTCGGCCTGCCCCCCCCACGAGCGGGAGATGGGCGCGGGTGGGTGGGGGAGGAGCGTGGTGCTGGTCGCGGCCTTTCCTCCCCTGTGTGTGTGTGTGTGTGTGAATAAATGTGTATGTGTGTATGGAGTATGTGTATGTGTGTGACAGTCAGTCACCCCCCCCCCCCCCAGTCAGTCACCTCCATCCATCCATATATATCTCTCTCTCTCCCTCGCCCTCTCCCTCTCCCTCTCCCCCTGTCCCCCTCTCCCTCTCCCCCTCCCCCCCTCCCCCTCTCTCTCTCCCTCTCTCTCTCCCTTT
>NC_134487.1:177887721-177945930 GCF_040206685.1 Ascaphus truei | reverse complement strand
CACTCTCTCCCCCCACACTCTCTCTCTCCCCCCACACTCTCTCTCTCTCTCTCCCCACACTCTCTCTCTCTCTCCCCCCACACTCTCTCTCTCTCTCCCCACACTCTCTCTCTCTCTCCCCCACACTCTCTCTCTCTCTCTCCCCACACTCTCTCTCTCTCCTTCTCCCCACACTCTCTCTCTCTCCCTCTCCCCACACTCTCTCTCTCTCCCTCTCCCCACACTCTCTCTCTCTCTCTCTCCCTCTCCCCACACTCTCTCTCTCTCTCTCTCTCTCTCCCTCTCCCCACACTCTCTCTCTCTCTCTCTCCCCACACACTCTCTCTCTCTCTCTCTCCCCACACTCTCTCTCTCTCTCTCTCTCCCCACACTCTCTCTCTCTCTCTCTCTCCCCACTCTCTCTCTCTCTCTCTCCCCACACTCTCTCTCTCTCTCTCCCCACACTCTCTCTCTCTCCCCACTCTCTCTCTCCCCACTCTCTCTCTCCCCACTCTCTCTCTCCCCACTCTCTCTCTCTCTCCCCCACACTCTCTCTCTCTCTCTCTCCCCCACACTCTCTCTCTCCCCCACACTCTCTCTCTCCCCCACTATCCTGAAGCCAGGGTCACGAATGGTGTATGAATGACTCAGGTAGCTTAACTCGTGTCTCACCTCTTCCAAAGCACAAACAAGTCCTTTTCTCTTTCTTGGTTTTATTGAGGGAAAACACAGGGAGATAGGTGCTTGTAGATGGAGTGTGGGGAGAGAGGGCTTCCCTGTCTGCTGTGCAGTGTATCAATGATGAGACAGTGTAAAACAAAAAGGCCTTGCTGGGGTGATAGCAGGCAGTTACTCACTCAGAGTCCAGGGTCAAAAGGAAATGAGGAGTAAGGGTCACACTAGATAGGAAGTGGGACTATACTAACTGTCAGCAAGGACAGGGGGGTAGAAATAGCCACTCTCAGCTAGGAGAATATGAGCTGCAGGCAACCAACACAGGCTGTGAAAACGACATGTTGCAATAATGTTGCATTTTACATACAGCGTTGCTGCTGGGACAGGGGAAACTGACAGGCAACTAAAGAAGGGAGAAATGAATCCCATAACTAAAGGGGAAGACAGAGGAATATGGAATCTAGTTCCAGGACACTCCCCGTCTGGTATCTGGAGATACCACTATTTTAGGTATGTGTGGAACATATGTGCAATACAACATAACATGCAAAACTCATGTCCACACAACGGTGGGATACCGTCCGGTACCACCAGCTTGAAGTCCTTGCCATCTCGGTAAGGTAGGTGAATGCACAGCTCTAGGTTAGCTTGATGCACCACAATGTCTCTCAGAGTCCATAGAACTGGTAGCCAGTTCTTCTTTGTTATAGTCCGATTTAGGCATTAGGAGGATAGTCCTCTGTGATAGGTCTCAAAAAAGTCTTAACGACCCCGTTCTGGGTCACCCGAACTTTTTTTCCACTTTCTTTGCGGACCCTTTCATCTTCGCTTGGGAAGGTTTTGATTATAAGTCCCATGGGCCATTCGTTTCTTGTTACCTGTTTGTCTCCAACTTGGATGTCCGGTTTAACCGTTTGCCATTTATGGCGTTCTTGGAGTGTCACTAGATACTCGCGTCTCCAGCGGTCCCAAAATGTGTTAGCCAAGTGCTGCACCTGTCTCCACTGTCGCTTGTACATATCTTTAGAGTGGAAGCCTTCGACTGGGGTGGGGATGTTCCCTACTTTCTGGGTTAGCAGCATTGCTGGCGTCAAAATACTTGGCGATTCTGGATCCGTTGACACTGGAATCAAAGGCCTAGCATTGATTATCGCTGATATTTCGGCCATGAATGTGGTTAACACTTCGTGAGTGAGTCGAGTCAGGTCGCTTTTTAGCATCATAGAGTCCAAGATACGCCGGACTACCCCGATCATGCGTTCCCATGCTCCGCCCATGTGAGAGGAGTGAGGAGGGTTGAATGTCCACGTGCACTCTTGGTCGCGCAAGTATCTTTTGATACTATTGTCTCTATTATCTTTAGTGTCTATTTGTAATTCCTTACATGCTCCAACGAAATTGGTGCCGCAATCGGAGCGTATTTGTTTAACTGGTCCTCTGACTGCAAAGAACCTTCTGAGGGCGTTTATGAAGCTTGAAGCATCCATAGATTCTATGACCTCGATGTGTATAGCTCGTGTACTCATGCAGGTGAAGAGTACCGCCCATCGTTTGCTGTTTGCTAGCCCGCCTCTAGTTCTACGTGAGATGACCATCCAGGGCCCAAATACATCGAGTCCTACATAGGTAAAGGGGGGTTCTGTGTTAAGTCTGTCGACAGGTAGATCCGCCATCCTTTGGTCTTGGCTTTTGCCTCTCAGCATTCGGCACCTAACACATTTGTGGAGATTACTGGCCACGCACCTTTTCATGCCAACGACCCAAATGCCCGCCGCCCTAATGGCGCCTTCGGTGAAGTGTCGTCCCTGATGCATGACTTGTTCGTGGTAGTGGCGCACCAACAAAGTGGCGATGTGATGCCGGCCAGGGATGATAAGAGGGTTGCTTTCCTCTCTGCTCAGTTGGGACTTATTGAGGCGGCCTCCTACTCTCATGAGGCCGTCGTTGTCGATGAAGGGATTCAACTTCCAAAGTGGACTGTTTTTGTTAACACTCTTCTTTCCGCTGATGCAATTGATCTCTTCCGCATATGTTTCTCTTTGAACATGACTGAGAACAGTTTCCTTAGCCTTTGTAATTTCCTCTACGGTGCGCAGCTCTTTGCAGATGTGCCAGCCGTGGCAGCCGTTAGTTTTACCATCTGGTGTCTGGCGGAAGGAGGAAGCTATATGCCCGAGATGGGCTACTGTTCGCAGAAGGGCCGTCCATCTTGAGAAGCGTTGGAATCGGTGTGATCCGAATGCGTTTTTGTGCGATACATTGGTGAGTACCACGGATACTTGTGGGGGCCTTATCTCCGTATCCTTTTCGGGATCCACGAGTTCAAAATCGTCAACTGGGGTTGGTAGCGTTTCCGCGGGCTGCGCAAGAAACTTTGGTCCTGTGAGCCACGACGTATTCTGCAGTTGAGATGCGGGTACTGATCTGGTGGCGTGATCTGCGGGATTTTGCTCTGTGGGCACGTGGTGCCATTGTTCTGGTTGGGTTGACTTCCTGATTCTTTCTACGCGGTTAGCTACGTATACGTAGAATCTCCTTTTCTTATTGTAGATGTATCCCAGTACCACCTTGCTATCTGTGTAGAGTTTGACGGCATCTGGTTTGCTGTCCATCTCATTCTCGATAAGCTCCGCCAGTTCTACTGCTAACACTGCACCACACAGCTCGAGTCTGGGTATAGTATGGTCAGGTTGTGGCGCCAGCTTAGCTTTGCCAAGGATGAACCTGATGTGGCAACTTCCATCCACGTCCGTGGTTTTTAGGTAGGCCACCGCTGCTATAGCTTTGGTGGAGGCATCTGAGAACACGCAAAGCTCTTTGCTGTGTGCGGCGGTGAGAGATATAGGTGAATAGGGGCGTGGGATTTGAAGTTGCTCGAGGGCCTTCAAGGAGTATTTCCACGTTTCCCACTCTTTCTGTTTTTCTGGAGGTAGTGGGGTATCCCATTCCTGTTTTTCGAAGGACATTTCTCTGAGGAGAGACTTCCCTTGTATAGTGACAGGAGCCACGAATCCTAGCGGGTCGTAGAGACTGTTAACGGTGGACAGGACTCCGCGACGTGTGAAGGGTTTTTCTTCGATGGCTACCTGGAACGTAAAGGTGTCTGTTTTAAGATTCCAGCTTATCCCCAGGCTCCGCTGTATGGGAGGCGTGTCGGTCCCCAGATCCAAATTCTTGAGATCGTTTGCTTGATCATCTGCGTGGAACGCCTTCATCACTGTGGCACTGTTGGAAGCTATTTTGTGCAACCTTAGGTTGGCCTTCGCTAACATCTTTTGTGTCCTCTTGAGTAGATCTACGGCTTCTTCTTCGGTGGGAACTGATTTTAATCCGTCGTCCACATAGAAGTCTCTTTCGACGAAGCTCCTGGCGTCTTTCCCGAACTCTGCTTCTCCGTCTTGGGCCGTTCTTCTGAGGCCGTAGGCTGCCACTGCCGGTGATGGGCTGTTCCCGAAGACATGTACTTTCATGCGGTACTCCGTGATTTCTTTTTCTATGTCGTCATCTTGGTACCACAGGAATCTTAGGTAGTTACGGTTGTCTTCTCGCACAAGGAAGCAGTGGAACATCTGTTGAATGTCTGCGGTTACGGCGATAGGTTCCTTGCGGAAGCGGATCAGCACTCCCAGAAGACTGTTCGTCAGATCCGGCCCGGTGAGGAGAACATCGTTTAGGGAGACTCCCTGATGCTGAGCGCTGGAGTCGAATACCACTCGGATTTGGCCAGGTTTCTGGGGGTGGTAGACGCCAAACGACGGGAGGTACCAGCATTCTTCGCCTTCTTTCAGTGGGGGCGCCGACTCTGCATGGCCACTGTGGAAGATTTTTTGCATGAAGGCCACAAAGTGTTCCTTGGTCTCCGGTTTCCTTTGTAGGTTGCGGCGGAGCGAAGCGAGCCTAGACATAGCATGGTCTCTGTTGTTTGGGAGGCGTCTTCTTGGCGAACGGAAAGGTAGTGGGGCCACCCAACTGCCCAATTCGTCCTTGAAGAGCTCCTTATCCATTAACCTCAAGAATTCTTTGTCTTCCATTGATGGCGCCTGTTTGTCGTCGTCCTTTGTTGTCTGAAACACTGTACTCCCTAGGTTGTTGGGGTATTTTCTTGCCACAGGCGCGTCTCCATAGTTCCTTTTGGTCTCGAGCTTCTCGTGGACCTGAAAGTGGTTCGGACAAGGTTTGAAGTGGGATATACGACCGTTCTCCAACAAGTTCGTTCGTAGGGCGCCTACGTCTTCGGGTCCTCGTATCCTGTCAATGCATACTTCTCCCACTACCACCCATCCTAGATCGAGCCTTTGAGCGCTTGGGCCGTTGTGGTCCCCATTTCGCTGTTCGCGGATCTTGTGTGCTCTCATGATGTCTCTGCCAAGTAGCAGCAGGATCTGGGCATCTTCGTCTAGTGGTGGGATATGATCGGCAATGGTTTTTAGATGGGGATGGTGTCGCGCCACGTCTGGCGTGGGGATCTCAGTCCTATCTTCTGCCATGTGATTGCACTCGATGAGTGTGGGAAGGGGCATGTTCACTTTGCCGTCTATTGAGCATATGGTGTAGCCATTCACTCTTCTCCCTGTAGTCTCCATTCGCCCTGCGCACGTTCTGAGAGTGTAAGGAGAAGTACTGTCTTGTATGTTGAACATATCGAAGAATTCTGACCTGACCAGCGATCGGTTGCTCTGGTCGTCGATGATTGCATACATCCGTTTGGCTCTTTGGGGTTGTCCCTCTGGGTGCACTGCTACCAGACATATTTTAGAGCAAGATCTACCGTCGTTTCCTTCTCCGCATACTTCTGTGCATTTGGATGCCACTGACGTCAGGGGGTGTGTGTCTCCCACTTCTTCCTCCCCGCCCTGCTTTGTCAGAGGGTTAGGGGCTTTGCTTGCTTTGGGCTTCATAGCTTCCGGGTGTAGAGCGGCTATGTGCCTGTCGCTATCGCACTCTGTGCATTTCATAGCTTCTTTGCAGTCCTTGAATAAATGAGTTGTGGAAGCACAACATTTGAAACAGGCTCCCCATTCTCTGAGTAGGTTCTTTCGCTCCTCTATGGGTTTCATCCTGAATCCAAAGCACTTGTTAAGTGGATGCGGCTTTTTGTGGATAGGGCATTCTTTGTTAAGGTCCCTTGGTTTTTTGTCCCTGTCGGCCGTCTGGCTGGGACTCGCGTGGGTCGTAGGGGGCACATCCGTCCTGTGGACCGAGATGGGTGTTCTGGAGTCCTTGTACCTTGCTGTTGACCTTTCGTTCCTCGGGTGGCTGGCGCTGGATGTGGTTTGCGCCCCTAAGATGAAGCTGGGGTCGTTTCTTGTCCTTGCCGCTTCGCAGATGAAGCTCACGAAGAATGAGAATGGGGGGAAGACAACCTGCTTCTCCCTTTTGTATTTGGAACCTTGTGAAAGCCACCTTTCTTGGAGGTTGAAGGGTAGCTTCTCCAGGATGGGTCTCACTCCACGAGCTGAATCTAGGGCGTTGAGACCTATTAAGGAATGGTCTTTCCTTGCGAACTCCAGTTCTTGCAGCAGGTCTCCAAGATCTCGTAACTTCGAGTAGTCTTTATTCGTGATCTTGGGGAAGCTCTCGATTCTTTTGAAGAGTGAATCCTCGACTGCTTCAGGGCTGCCAAAGGTCTCTTCTAGCCTTTCCCACACTAGGTCCAGACCTACTTGGGGTTGATGTGCGTTTGCCGTCCGAAGTCTCTGCGCTTGCTCCCTGGATACGTTCCCCAAGAACTTAACTAACAGGTTGAGCTCTTCCCTTGCTGAGAAGTCCAAGCTGTCGATTGCGTCTTTGAACGTGAACTTCCACGTCCGGTAGTTCTCAGGGCGGTCGTCGAAGCTGATGAGTCCTGCGTGCACCAAGTCGCGCCGTATCATGTACTTGGCTATGTCTGTCAGACCTGAGACATCGGCGCGTTTGCCCCGTTCTGAGGTAGTTGCTGGGACGGTCTGTGCGGTCGCCTCTTCCTTGGCGTGGACGCGTGATGGCTGCTGGCCAGTGTGAGGGGCTGTTTTCTCCCGCGTGGGTGTACCTGGATTACGAGCCTGTTGTGGTGCATCCGTGTGCGCTCTGGCGTGTGGATCACTGTTGCGGCTGTGGCTATCCCAGGCAGCGTGTGCCATTGACGGAGCAGCGTCTTCTCCTCGTGGTCCTAGCGAGTCTTCGTTGTCTGTGGTGTCACTCCCTCCGTGTTGAGATGGTGCGCTGGTGTTTACACTGAAGAGGCTCCTTACGTAGTCTTCAGTGCGTTGGGCTGGATCCTCTGAGGCTATCCGTCTGTACGGTAGCTCCCCGCCGTCCTGTCTCGCAGCTGCTTCTAGGACTTCGGCTTGGGCTATGGCGGCAGCGGCGTCCTCTTCTTTGCTTAGAGCCTCTAGATCCGCGTCTAATTCGGCCTTTCTACGCGCATTGGCAGCGGCGGTGGTAGCAGCGGCGGCGGCATTGGCAGCGGTGGCATTGGCGGTAGCAGCGGCGGCGACATTGGCGGCGGAGGCGGCCTGCTCCTCCTCTTCTATGCGCGCCTTTTCTGCCCTTACGGCTGCCTCTCTCCGACCATATTCGGCCCTGGCACGTGCGGCCTCTGCGGTGGCTCGCGCCTTGGTAGCGCTTGTGCTCGCGCTAGACATGATGGATTGTGCTGATCTTGCTGACCTTGATGAGTGTCTGGATGTGCTTGAGCGCTGCGATGCAGTTTCCAGGAAAAGGTCTTTCCTCTTACTTTCGGCTTCCGTGATAGAGGTTCGCACGCGGCTGTCACGTGTCAAGTCAAGGTTATGCTGTAAGTCCCTTTCATGCAGGCTTTCGCCGGTGTTAGCCCTGGCCAGGTAAGTGACATATGCCTCTGATAGCTCTTGGTAGCATAAGTGATCTATCTTTAATTGAGTCATTGCCTGCTCGAGCTGTTGCACGGAATTGCCAGCGGCGGCGACATTGCGTATCCCAAGTGTGGTAGTGTTCCAGGCCAACTCTAATTTAGCGCGGTGCGCTTCAATGTCAGTCTCGTATTTTTCGCGGGCCTTTTGTGTCAGTGTGACTGTCCGTTTGGGCCTTGCGCTTGCCTGCGCCTTTGCCCGCCTGCGCAATTGCACAGCGGTCTCTGTGTCTGAGAGATCGCTTTCCTGCGTGATGTCTGGTGAGGCTCTGAGTTCTGCCATGCTGTAGGTGTGTGTAGGCCTTTTGCCAGTGCGTGTGGCGTGCGGTCTTTTTACCTTGTCAGCGATGGGCGTCTGTCTCAGATGATGCCGAGCGGTGTCCTGCAGCGTGCAGCGTAGGGGTAGCTGTACTCACAGGTGTCCATTGGCTCCTCACTGTGGGCTGAGCAGCGGGTGGACTCAGACAAAGAAAAAGGCAATTAGGTTTGTGTGTACAGTCTGTTTGCAAAGCTGCTGCCTTGTGTGCAGGGTTGCTTGTGCGGTGTAAGCTGCTTGCTTGTCTGTAAGGTTGCAGGCTGTGTGCAGTTTGCTGTATAAAGCTTGCTGCCCTGTCTGGCAGAGTGAAGCTGCTGCTTGTCCTGGGGTGCAGAGACTATTCTGTATAGCATAAAGTCTTTGAGTAGTAGCTGCTGTGTGATTCCCTAACACAGGTCTTTGTTTTACTATCCTGAAGCCAGGGTCACGAATGGTGTATGAATGACTCCAGGTAGCTTAACTCGTGTCTCACCTCTTCCAAAGCACAAACAAGTCCTTTTCTCTTTCTTGGTTTTATTGAGGGAAAACACAGGGAGATAGGTGCTTGTAGATGGAGTGTGGGGAGAGAGGGCTTCCCTGTCTGCTGTGCAGTGTATCAATGATGAGACAGTGTAAAACAAAAAGGCCTTGCTGGGGTGATAGCAGGCAGTTACTCACTCAGAGTCCAGGGTCAAAAGGAAATGAGGAGTAAGGGTCACACTAGATAGGAAGTGGGACTATACTAACTGTCAGCAAGGACAGGGGGGTAGGAATAGCCCACTCTCAGCTAGGAGAATATGAGCTGCAGGCAACCAACACAGGCTGTGAAAACGACATGTTGCAATAATGTTGCATTTTACATACAGCGTTGCTGCTGGGACAGGGAAAACTGACAGGCAACTAAAGAAGGGAGAAATGAATCCCATAACTAAAGGGGAAGACAGAGGAATATGGAATCTAGTTCCAGGACACCCACACTCTCTCTCTCTCTCCCCCACACTCTCTCTCTCTCTCTCCCCACACACTCTCTCTCTCCCCACACTCTCTCTCTCTCTCTCCCCACACTCTCTCACTCTCTCTCCCCACACTCTCTCACTCTCTCTCCCCACACTCTCTCACTCTCTCTCCCCACACTCTCTCACTCTCTCTCCCCACACTCTCTCACTCTCTCTCCCACACTCTCACTCTCTCTCCCACACTCTCACTCTCTCTCCCACACTCTCACTCTCTCTCCCACACTCTCACTCTCTCTCCCACACTCTCACTCTCTCTCCCACACTCTCACTCTCTCCCCCACACTCTCTCCCCCACACACTCTCCCCCACACACTCTCCCCCACACACTCTCCCCCACACACTCTCCCCCACACACTCTCCCCCACACACTCTCTCTCTCTCCCCACTCACTCTCTCCCCCACACTCTCTCCCCCACACACACTCTCTCTCCCCCCACTCTCTCTCTCTCCCCCCCACTCACTCTCTCTCTCTCCCCCCCACTCACTCTCTCTCTCTCTCCCCCACACTCTCTCTCTCTCCCCCCACACTCTCTCTCTCTCTCCCCCCACACTCTCTCTCTCTCCCCCCACACTCTCTCTCTCTCCCCCCACACTCTCTCTCTTTCCCCCACACTCTGGATCCCTGATTTACCCTATATATCTTACTTGCCCTATACTTCACCGAAATAACCTATACTGCTTTCTTCAGATCTGACTCAAGCTTCACACGGAAGACATCGGAACCCCTCCTAACACAGAAGACAGGTAGGGAACACCTCCCCTCCAATGTATAACATTGCAGGAATGAGGTACCTAGACATTGAGGGACTGCGGATCAGGTAAGATCCCAGGTGGGATTGCTGCTTTAGATATTGTGAAGCGGGGACGTCCAGACACTGGTTAAGGGGTTCAGGAAAATAGTCATTCACACCTGGCTTTTATTTCTAGATCCAACATTTACGCACACACACACACACACACACACGTAACAAGGACTAATTGTAGTATAATGTAATACAATAAATACATTTATGTCAAAAACGAATTTTGTTCTGACTAGGAATTTATTAAATGTATTTTATTTATATATTTTATTTTAAAGCGGGGTTGGGGGCGGGACTAGGGTTGGGGGGCGGGACTAGGGTTGGGGGGGCGGGACTAGGGGCGGGGTTGGGGGCGGGACTAGGTGGCGAGTAGATTTTTTGGTTGGGCGAGTAGATTTTTGGGTGATTTGTCGAACACTGTATATATATATATATATATATATATATATATATATATATATATATATATAATCAAAAAATAAATAGATGATAACGTTCTGTGGCTAACGAAATGCTTTTAATTGTGTGAGCTTTCGAGATACACTGATCTCTTCATTTATATATATATATATATATATATATATATATATATATATATATATATATATATATATATACGTATATCTAAACTAAAAACATATCGTCATTTAGTTTGAATCTTTGGCCAAAGTATCTTAAGCCTGCACACCAAACGCCAAGGTAGACCAAATCTGTGCAGGTCCTAACACTAATCAAATTCTTAATAAAAAAAAACATATCCACAGGTTTACACTGCATTTTGTATTAACAATACTCAAATAGCATAGAATATAAGTAGAATACAGAATGTACAATAGCATATTAAATGACATTATTAGTAATAATACAATCACAAAACAAGCAGACAACCTGACATAACTAAAAAAATTATAATAAAATAAATAAAAACTAGAAACAAGTAAAACCCACAATTATTAGTCCAAATTATCATTATTATTCTTACTATGGCAGATATTTTCTCTTTCAAATCTTCTTACAGTATTCTATTACATGTGAACTCTGACCATGGTAGCCGAGGAGTTAAAATGTTGACCTTGTGTCAGGGTTTATATGTGATAGGTGTTTCATAACCTCCCGTATTCTCGACTCCCATTGTTTTATAGTGGGTGCCTCCAGCTTATTCCAATTGACAGTGATAGCACATCTTGCTGCATTTAAAATATGTATTAATAGAGATTTCCTAATTCTTTTGACCCCTTTTCTGTTAAACAATATAATACTCAGATCTTTTGGGATTCTAATCTTGGTAATGTTTAAAATCTGCTCCAATATCATATCCTAAAACCACTTTATTTTCTTACAATCCCACCAAATATGAAGCACTGTTCCCACCTCTTTCACAGCCTCTCCAGCACTTACTGGAAGTTCCTGGATAGCGTTCTTTCAGTTTTTTGTGGTGTATAATACCACCTATACATTATCATACATGTATTTTCTAAAATATTCGTTGATACTGAGGAAGAACTGGCATTGTTCCACATTTGTGTCCATTCGAATGTAGAATACTCCCTGCCCAGCTCCTTTTCCCAAGCTAGTACAAAACCTGGCTTAGATTCAATATTGATTTCCAGTAGTGTTTTATAGATATACGATTCCATAACATATTTTTAAAATGAAAAAAAAAATTGTGTTCATACAATGTAGAATTTGCATGTTTTGACATCTCTCCCCTTCTTTAAATTCAAACTGGTCCTGAAAATATTCAAAACATCTAATCTTTCCAACTTCCATCAGATCTCCTAGTCTAATTAGACCTGCTTGGGTCCACTTTTTAAACACTTTGGAATTCAGCCCTAGGGGAAAAATTAGGGTATATCTCTGTATACTTTTCCTATCTAAAAAGATGTGTAGGCAGGCCCCCTGTGTCCTCCTCTGGGCTTTCACTTTTGGCCCCTTACCTCCAATAGAGCTGCAGAGGGGCGTGAGGGCACCGGTGAGCGCTGGTATTTGCGGGGGTAGTTGTGGGCCGTTGGGGAGACTAGCTCATTGCCGGAGCTCCTCGGCACAGGCAGTAGCCATCTTGAAACTCCTCGCGCATGTGCGTAGGACTTCAGAGTTGCAGCGGCCATCTTGGCACACACCGTGCATGCACAGAGACAGTCGGATGTGCTGCAGCCATCTCAGGGGGCACGCATGCGCACTGAGTGTAGGGAAGTGGTGGCCATCTTCTACATAGATCCGCAGGGGAACTACACTCCCCAGAATGCCCCAGGAGCTGAGATCATGTAGGAAGCTCAGCCTATAGGGTTGAGAGATGCATGGCAGTTAGAATTCTGGCAGTTGGAGTTCTGGCAGTTAGAGTAACTGGCAGTTGGAGTGTCTGACAGTTGGAGCCAGGACAGAGAAAGGTAAGGTAGGGTCTGGGTGTCAGTGACACCCAGACTAGGCCAGATTACCCTTTAGGTCCCAGATAGGCCCCACTCATATATCAGATTGTGGCTGCTACAGGGAAACCCATAAGTTAGGGACATTTCCCCAGTAGTTGCATATAGTGCTAGTTAAGACACCATGCGGTGACTTGTGCCCAGGTGGTCTGGAAAGCGAACACCACCGTACTATCATAGACTCTCAATGGTGAGACCCTCCTAACAGAGTTCACCCCACGCAGAGGCGGACACCTTTGCAGACAACAACGTCGCTGGATCACCAGGAACCCTGTTACTAGTTGGCCGCACCGGGTGTTGGAGAACCCGGCAGGTACCTCAACTAAAGTGCACCAACGGTTCATGGGTACCGCTACCATACACGCTTTTGGGTGGGCTTTGACATTGGGGTAACAGGACATCAGGGTATTTGTGCCAAACACCCTTTTTACTGTGGGGACACTCACTTGGTGTATGGGAGTTGGGAGTGTTATATACAGTGTGGTAGAAGTATAAGATATACTGTATATGTTCAATAAAGCCGTTATTACATATTTGTGGTATGATTATTACTAGTATTGGGTCCTGTGTGTGGATCATCCCACTGCGCTGGGATCCCTCACGGGTGGAGGGGCTGCACCAAGGCAGTCAAGTGACACCCCAGGCTTCAAGGGGCGGAGGATCAGGCCTTCTGGCAGACAGACAGACAGGTAACGGCAGTACCAGTCAGGGGGAAAGCTGGCCACAGATGTCTTTTTTTGAACAAATCTATTGTATCTGCCTTTAACAGGGGACTTATCCCTGTTCAGTAATGTTCCTTTAATCTAGCAGTGTGGTAGTTAATTACTAAACACCACCTGCCTGATTAGATTGTTTACAAAAAGCCTGCCTTTGAGACAGGAAGTGACTCTCTTTAGCTCTGACTGAGAGCTGACCTTTGGAGACACCACAATGTCTTGAGTTCTGCCAGCCACACAGCAGAGCTGATTGCAAGACACCCAATAAGACTTCTAAACCTGGATGCTGATATTTTTCTGTGCACGCACAGGTGCGGTTCCAGGAGAGCAGAGAAGCTTACTCTACAGCTGATAAACAGATAAGACTTTCATTATTAAGAGACTGCTTATATCTGCTTATTTTCATGCTATGTGTTTGGGATGGGAGAAATGCTTAACTAATGGAGATGTGAACTAATTGCAAGGATTTCACTAGAAATACTCCCAAGTGAATGGAAGCTTTGTTCCCCGCTGTGTGTGGATAATGTCCTGATGAAAAGGACAAGGCACAATAAAGCCTATTATAATTTCACATTATAACGACTCCAATTGTGTACCTCTGTGAACGTCCGTCTACACTGCCATAACAGTCTCCATGGGTAAGGAATTCCACATTTTAACTGCCCTTACTGTAAAGAACCCTTTCCTTTGTTGCTGGTGAAATCTCCTTTCCTTCAACCTTAAGGGATGATCCCGAGTCCTTTGTACTGTCCTTGGGATAAATAGTTCTTTTGAAAGCTCCCTGTACTGTCCCCAAATATATTTGTATATAGTTATCATATCACCTCTTAGATGCCTCTTTTCTAATGTAAATAAATCTAATTTAGCTAGCTTCTCCTCATATTTTAGATTGTCTATCTCCTGTATTAATTTGGTGGCTCTTCTCAGCACTCTCTCTAGTTCCATAATGTCTTTTCTAAGGAGTGGTGCCCAAAAATGTACTCCATATTCAAGGTGTGGTCTTACAAATGCTTTTTAAAAGGGCAGAATTATGTTTACTTCCCATCCATCCATTGCCCGTTTAATGCAAGATAAGATCTGGGTTGCCTTTGCAGCTACGGCATGACTTTGGCACTATTGCTAAGCTTTCTGTCTACCAGTACTCCTAAATCCTTTTCCATCAAGGATTCCCCTAATTTATCCCCATTTAATTTGTAAATAGTCTGTTTTTCTTGTTTCCAAAATTCATAACCTTACATTTATCTGTATTAAACCTAATCTGTCATTTACCTGCCCAAGTTTCCAGTCTCCCCAAGTCCTTCTGGAGAGAAATTACATCCTGCTCCGATTCTACTACCTTACACAATTTAATGTCATCAGCAAAGATGGAGACTTTGCTCTCGATGCCAACCTCAAGGTCATTAATAAACAAGTTAAAAAGTAGGGGTCCCAGTACCAATTCCTGAGGTACTCCACTCACGACTTTAGCCCAACCTGAAAAAGTTCCATTTATGACAACCCTCTGTTGTCTATCCTTCAACCAGTTTTCAATCAAGGTGAATATATTTTTACTGAGTCCAATTTGCTTTATTTTGTACACCAACCACTTGCAAAATCTAAGTAGACCACATCAACTGCATTACCCTGGTTTTATTCCCTACTTACCACCTCAAATAAACAAATAAGGTTAGTTTGGCATGATCTATCCTTCATAAATTCATGCTCACTACTACTAATAATTGTATTTCCATTAGGTATTCCTGAATATGTCTCACACAGAAAGGGTCCTATATTTTCTTTTCTAATTTTTTTGTTATTCAGGTACTTAAAGAACTTTTTAGGC
The DNA here is from genome assembly GCF_040206685.1 of Ascaphus truei. Taxonomy (NCBI): domain Eukaryota; kingdom Metazoa; phylum Chordata; class Amphibia; order Anura; family Ascaphidae; genus Ascaphus; species Ascaphus truei. The sequence continues at coordinate 177,931,333 of NC_134487.1, read as the reverse complement.
TTGATCTTACTTTCTTTTGCAATCCTTTTTTCATTATCCATTTTTGCTAATTTAATTGCCCTTATGAAACTTTTGTTACATTCCTTATAATAAAACAAAAATAACTGCGCGCCAGATTGTGAATACCAGTAAAAGATCAAGTTTTTTTGTTTGCCTTCCTCTGGATCAATATACTGTAAGTATAGATATAGGATAAAGTATCTGTTGTCTAAATTTAGCATATGTTGAACTTGATGGATGCATGTCTTTTTTTCAACCTCATCTACTATGTAACTATGTGATATATATTGCTGATAAAAATATCAAAAAGTGTAATACTAAAATACAGATTAGATAGTGTAAATACAGACTGTATAACCAATCAACAATGTGATAAGTGTCAGATATAGTGTCAAAAAATAAAGACACAAATACATTGAAAAAATGGATACAAATGTAACCCTTACAATGATGATACACAAGAGTCTGCAGCTGGTCAGTGGAAATGGCTCAGCATCCCAGGAACTGATAGAGGAAAGAAAAAGACAGCGCACAACTCAGAGAGTATCAAAAATATAATTAGCGGAGAGTTCCTGTGACATCAAGAGGAATGGCTGCCTGAGAGACTTGCTCAAGGGCCCCTCCAACGTATAACCCATATAAACAGCACTTAAATAAACAAATCCCCCCCCCCCCAAACCCTACAGCCCTGAACCCCTAAGACCAGCTGGGCACAAGAGGGACCTTTTCCGGCGATTTGGAGAGGGGCTGCCGGCGCTCTGGGAGGCCTCCTGTGAGCCCCGACCCCCGGTGGAAGTCTCCCCCTGCCTCACGTAAAAAGTCAGAGGAACCGCCTGGAGGAGCGGTGCGGGAGGTAGGAGAGGCGGTGGGGCTAAGCTCCGGGCGTCCCGCAGAGTCAGCTCTAACTTCGGGGTTCGGGGAACCCCCCCCCCCTGCGCGCGTTGCCTTTGAAGTGCGCCCGCGGCAGCCTCCCGCGGCCCGAGGGGAAGCCGGAGCAGCATCAGCATCTCTCCGCTGCGGTCCCCGCTTGCCCCCTCCCCATGAATAAATCAAATCAATATCCATACCCCCATCAGGCGACCCCGGCAAGGGAGAGTACCCACTGGCTGCAGGAACTGCGAGTCCCACCACGTGGCAGCAGGGGAGGAAGCGGCCATCTTAAAGGAGCACTCCACTGAGACACCAGCTCCCCTTAAAGAGATATACAGCTGCTTGTCCCAACCACCAACTTCCAACTGCTGCCTGAGCCCCAGGGTGCCACAACCCCCTACCTCCCCAGCAACACTGCATTGAGCCAAATAAATAAATAAATACTCAGCAGCTCCAGAAACACCCCAGAAGTTCCGCAACACTTTCACACACCCCCCTCAAATAAAAGGGAATAAAAATAATAAAGAAGGGACTATCAGACTTTCGGAGACGTCCCCCAAAGAAGGCGCAATGCTGCCAAAGAACAAGCGGACCCAAAATACGGTCACTAAGTTCTTTGCACCCGTGCAACGCCAGATGGAGCCGGCCGCCAAGACCCAAGAGGGTGTCGCAGACCCCGACCACGCCGGGAACAAGTGCAGAGCAGATCCAATTTGAACTGCCTGAACACGGTCTGCACAAAGATTTCTTTGAGGCCCTATTTAATAAAATCAGACGGGGGTTCCAGGAAGATTTGGCTTCAGCCATAGAAGGCCTCAGTTATCCTTACCGCACGCGCTGACACACTAGAAGCAAAGGTAGAGGAGGTCTGCCACACTCAATCGACAACAGAGGACGAGGTGAACAGGCTTGGTAACCTCGTGAACGAGCTAAGGGACGCCCTCGTCGACCAGGAAAATAGACAGAGGAGACAAAACATCCGCATCAGAAATGTGCCAGAAACAATCCTGCCGGACACCATACAAGCATACCTGAAGAAGATTTTCCTGAAGCTGGTCCCGGATCTGCAGGAGCATGAGCTACTGATGGACCGCGCCCATCGTGCCCTGGGTCCCAAATCCACAGACCCCAACCGCCGCAGAGACATCTTAGTCAAAATGCATACCTATACCGCAAAGAAGCGAATCATGGCGACTAGCAGAGGGGTGGGTGACATCCAAATTGGAGAAGACACCCTGCAGATCTTTGCTGACCTGTCCGCTTTCACAATCAACAAACGCAAAGACATGAAACCCTTAACTACTATACTGAGGGCTCAAGGCATCCACTATAGATGGGGATTCCCCTTCAAACTGGTGGTCCCCAGAAATGGACGCTTTCTAACCATTGTGGATCCAGCGTATATCCAGGACTTCCTTAAGGCTTTCGGAATACCCTCTCCACAAACCCAACAGCCTCCCCCAAGAGCGGCCAACAAACCCGCCTCCTCTGAGACCCTCCGTGCTTCGGAACGGCTGGCAAGCAAGAAGCAACACTAGAGCCAACTAACCTCATCTCCCGCTATGGGCTGGGAGTGGCAGCACCCCACCGAAACCTGCCTAAAGCCCATACTGCTGCGACAGACCCGCCGAGGACTTGAGGAAGACCACCAGAGGAACCCCCCTCCCCCCGAAGAGAGGCCAAGTCCACCCATTTACCTGATGTTCCTGCTACCTCCAATCTCAGCAACTGGCGCCGTAGCACACCATTCCCAGCGGAGAAACGCCGAGACAATCAGCGACAGACCCCCCAGCACACTGCCGTCTAGAACTCAGCCAAGACCCCCCTCCACTAACCCTCATTCCCCCCCACCACAACCCTTTCCTTCCCTCATTCCCCCCCCCTGCCCCCCCCCACCCCGCCAACCCTTTCCCCCTCCCCCCCTAGACCCACCCCCTCCTGAATCCCCCCCCTCCCCCTCCTGACCCCCCCCCCTTTTTTCCTACCACCACCTACCAGAGCCGGGGGAGCTGGAGTCGAAGGGTGACTGCCCCAACCTGGGGCCTCCGACCCCGGCGATCGTGGTACAGCCCCCCAGAGAGAGAAAATCCTGGCTACTAAAGAGGACAATGCAGACTATATCCCTAACCCAAGGGGGTTCAGCAACAATCAGGTTGGATCCACCTTTTTCCCCCTGACCCCGATATGCCACCAGTCTACTCCTACCCGCCCCTCTGCCACCACCACTGTCTCCCATCCCCTCTCCGATCCCCTGTGCCCCTCCCACCCCTCCCCCCCAGAGAGGCCCAGACCTGGGTCCCCATCGCCACGCCAGCTCCCAAACAATCCAAAACAAGAACTATTTACCCCTGAAACTGCGAGCAAACCATTAGCCCCCCCACACACCCCACCCCCCCTCCCCCACCCACCCCCACCTACTATCAACCGCCCCGCCAAAGGGAGGCAAAGCCCAGTACAAATATCACATGACAGGCCGCACAGAGAACTTATCAACGTCATGTATGAAAATGCTTACATCTATGTTAAAATGTTGTGGTATAGATCCCTCCCCTTCCCCCTCCCCCTTTTTTTTTTTTATTTAATTTTATTTTTTTCCCCCTCCTTTCCCCCCCCTCCTTTCCCCCCCCTTTTTCCCCCCTCCCCCCCTTTTCCCCCCACCCCCACCTTTCCCCTCCTTTCCGCCCCTCCCTTCTAAAACCCCCTACCACCCCTCCCCTCCCCAATCAACAGTAAGGGTAACGCAGCCTTCAAACCCTTCCCCCCACCCCCTCCCCCCCCCCTCAGGGCAGCCGAAGTGATGAATAGGGAAATGTAATGAAGGCATTTAAAAAAAAAAATACGCAGCCACAAGGCAAGGCAACCACCCCCCTCCCACCCACCCTCTGCCCCTCTCCCCTTCCCCCCCACTACAAATCAAATTAAAGAGTACTCTATGAGAGTTGAATATACTACTGAAATGTGACAAAGCAGTCAGAAAGCATAACCACCCTCCTCCTCTCTCCCCTCCACTCAAAGAGGCACAGGAATATGTCAACGATGAGTCCCATAGAAGGTATTTTGAGGATGTATACAACAATTGTGGGACTAGAAAGACTCTGAAATGTTTAGAGTAATAATCTGATTAGGCTATGTCTACAAAACAACATCTGTGGAAAGAAATGCTTTACATGTTTGCACTCAGGTTTTTCTTTGTTTTTTCTCTCCCTTTTCTCTCCCCCCTCCCCCTCTCCCTCCTGCCCCCCCCCCCCACTCTATATCCCTCTCCTCCCCAGTTAGTCCCATGCCCTTCAGCCTACAGGACCCAAAAGGCCACACTGCACCGCAAATTTAAACGGGACACAGCTTTCCCCTCATTTTACTAGGTGTCTCCATTAAACACAGTATGCTCAGATGCGCATGCGCGGCTGGCTGGTGATGGACGCTTAGTCGCTCAGCTCCACCAACCGCCGGCATATTAACGAAAATATTAGAGACTAAAACCGACCGCAGAATAATAAAATCGGACAGTACAGACACATAAATACACCCCGGTGAGGCACATCAACCCAAATCCCAGATGGCTACGACGAGGCAGAAAGTCCGACGCAAGTCGGATGTCAGGGCCTACTTCCCCGGACAAAGCAAGGTGGGGGCCGCGGAGATGTCAGCGGTTTCGGACTCCGACTCTGCCCAGGATGCCGAGGGGTCAAGAGCAACAGCTGCACAGTCCAAGATCATTAAAAAAGAAATCTCCAGACTCCTAGTGGACTTGAAGTCGTTTTTTAGGGGGGAAATGGAGGGGCTCCGGCATGACCTAATGCAAATTGGGGCCAGAACTAATGACTTAGAGGAACGCATGGAGGTGAGCGGGCAGAATCAGGAGGAGACAAATTCCCGGGTACGGTCCCTAGAACAGCGGGTGGCAGAACTGGAGGCCCGCCAGGAGGATGGGGAAAATAGGGACAGGAGGAATAACTTACGTATAAGGGGGATCCCGGAGGAGATCCTGGATCCGGAGGCTCTGCTGACACGCTGGATGGCCTCCATCCTGCCGGATAAGACAGAAGCTGACTTCAGGATGGACAGGTGTCATAGAGCCCTGCGTTCCAGACCACTGGCTTCAAATCCCCCCAGGGATGTGATTCTCCGCCTCCACTACTTCTCCATAAAGGAGGAGGTGGGTAAGATAGCTCGGGCAACCCCCCACATCACCTTTGAAGGGATCACCCTTACGGTATACCAAGACCTGTCCCCCCTTACGCTGGATCGGCGAAGAGCGGTAGGCCACGTTACGCGGGCTCTAAGGGACAATGAAATCAGGTACCGCTGGGCTTTCCCCTTTGCACTAGTGGCCACAAAAAATGGCAGACCCCATGTCCTCAAACACCCGTCGGAGGGAACAGCCTTCCTGAAAAAGTTGGGGGTGCAGGGAAATACGGCTGCCTCCTCGGAGGGGGTCCAGCAAGGCACTAACGCAGATTCCCAGTCAAGAAGGCAGGGTTCCTCTTCCCCGAAGGAAAGGGGCTCCAGCAGAAAAGATGGGGGCGGGAAAAGCCCTTAACACACAGAAGGGACTACAGAATGAACTGTTCTGGTTGCGCTTGTTGCGCCTCTGTTTTACCTCCCACTAAGTTTGCGCTCCCCAAGGCTGCCCAGACGCCCCCCGGGAGAAATCTACCACAGGAGGGGATGCCCAGAGTCAGGAGGCCCCAAATGGCGGCCGTCATGTTCAGCGGGCACACATTGTTCGGAAGGACCCAAGATGGCGTTCCCTTACCTGGCTGAGCGGGAAGGCAGAGAAGACGCGCGAAACCCTCCATGGCGGTGCAGCTCTTGGCGGGAAGGAATGCTCCGGCGGTGGGACCCGCCCAGGGAGCTGCCCACGGACCAGCCCTCGCCCCTCAGCAGCCCGCCTCCGAATGAGGAGGACACGCCCGGAGCTGTGACGTCAGGGCAGAGGATCTCGCGAGAGCGGCAGCACGGAAGGCATCGGTGCGCCAGAGGAGAGGCGCTGTGACGTCAGGAGGACGGCGACGACCCGGATGCGATGCGGAGCTCCTCGGCGGAGGCACGCGAGATCCGCCGCCGGGGAGCAGCCCCAACTCAGGGCTGAGCAAAAGGGGACCCTGGCTAGGGTCGGGGCAAGCATACGGACAGGGGGGCGAGAAGCCTCATAGATACCAGGTCCCTAGAGGGGTAATCGGCCACCGCGAGGAAAGGAGTCTGGGGGCCAAGTGAGGCTGTCCAAAAGTACAGAGGGGGGCAGAGTGAACGCGGAAGGGGGTTAAGACTTAAGAGTCAAAGTAGCTGAGAGCTGAGGGAAAGTAGATTAGCGAACGGAGAGGGAGCTCAAGTTGAATGTTTAGAGATTGGAGGCTAGGTTTTAGTTAAGCATAACTGCCGGCGGGAGGGGGGTGTCCACCACTCCGCCTGCAGGTATGTGCATCCACTCCAGGAGATGGGGTAAGACCCACCTTCCTGGCAAAGACCCGGCTGCCCGTGGCTGGTCACTAGAGCCACGGTGGGGGACCAAGAGGGAGGGAGGTCCAGAAAAAAAAGTTCACAGCCGGGCACTGAACCCGAGGTCTGTTAGGACCAATACGGTTCCTGTTATCTGTATCTGTATGTGTGTTGTTTATCTGTATCTTTCCCTCATGTTTCCTCCTGCCCCCTCCCCAGCCCCATCAGGCGTTAGACGGATCCCAACCGGAAAGCACAAACACAACGGTTCGCAAGCCCATCAGGACTGGGGTAAGAGTAATTGCACCTTTACACTCTATCTGCTCACACAACTGGCCTCCATATGGCGGTAACTTTCGTATCACAGAACGCTAAAGGTCTCAACAGTCCGCACAAGCGGAGGATCGCCTTTGCGGAGCTCAAGAGGCGAGGGGCTGAGGTGGTCTTTCTTCAAGAGACACACTTCAGCTCCAGACATAGCCCTAAATTTATGGACTCACACTTCCGACAGTTTTTCTTGGCTTCAGGGGAGGAAAAAAAAAGAGGGGTAGCTATTTTATTTCACAATCACAATCAATTCCAGGTAGAAAAGATCAAAAGGGACCCCGGGGGTAGATATATCGTGTTGGTCGGGCTACTCAAACAGACCAGAATCACTTTGGCATGCATATATGCGCCGAGTGAGGGTCAGACGGAGTTCTTTAACGCTTTTTTCCAAAAGCTGCAACAGTGGGCCGAGGGCCATATTGTACTAGGAGGGGACTTTAACACAGTACTCAACCCTAAGGTCGACCGTACGACATCCAAACAATCCATAAGGAAAGTAAGCAATACCGCACTCCTGAAGGGACTCCGACAAACTGGCTTAGTTGATATTTGGAGAGAGCAACATCAGAGTGAACGTAGCTACACCTTCTATTCCCATCCCCATGACAGCTACAGTAGGATTGACCACTTCTTTGTGTCGGGCAGAATGGTTCCACAAATATCCGACACAGGTATACATGATATAACTTGGTCGGACCATGCATCAATTGAGCTCAGATGCACTCAAATTGGGTTTGTCAGACCAGGAGCAAATTGGAAGCTAAACGAGTCAATCATTAAAATTCCGGAATTACAAAAAAAAGTCAAAACTGAGATCTCAGCCTATTTTAGGACAAACAGTGGTAGTGTGGCTTCCCAAGCTATATTATGGGAGGCTCATAAAGCCACAATACGGGGGGTTTTAATTAGCATCGCTGCAAGTAGAAAAAAGAGGCCAAATTAACGCAGCTCTACAAAAGGTTACATGAGCTCTCTACACTACATAACCGGTCAGGTAGAGAGGACACCCTTAAGGAGCTGAAGGATGTCAGGATTGAACTGAACCTCCTCCTCACCTCCAGGGCCGAGAAGGACATGAGTTGGACACAGAGGAAATTTTATGAGAAAGCTAACAAACCGGACACTATGCTGGCTACCAGACTCCGAAACCGGAAACCAAATTTTAATATTCAATCTATCAAAACAAGCGGGGGCCAGTGTTCCTCAAACCCTAAAGTGATAGTGGGAGAGTTTGCGAAATTCTACACACAACTGTACAATGGGGAGAAGGTAGTTCACAATGCCAGAACAAGTAGTAAGCTACGGAAATTCCTGGCAGACGCGGCCCTACCACAATTAACCAGGGCAGAGAGTGAGGCACTACAGAGCGACTTTACGAGGGAGGAATTAGAGGCGGTAGTAAAAAACTTAAAAGCGTCAAAAGCCCCGGGCCCGGACGGGTTCTCCAACCTGTACTACAAAAAATTTATCGGAGTTTTGGCCCCGCATATGCTCCAGTTATTCAATGGAGTGCTAGCAGGAGAGCCCTTTCCGGGACAGATGCTCCAGGCGTCAATCTCAGTAATCCATAAAGAGGACAAAGATCCCAATAGTTGCCAGAGTTATAGGCCGATATCATTAATAAATACAGATGTTAAAATCTACTCTAAATTGCTGGCCAACAGATTAAATGTCATCCTGCCGAGGCTTATTCACCCGGATCAAGTTGGCTTCATTAGAAACACAGTATGCTCGAAGACACGGAGGGTGTCGGACCATATACCTGGTTCTCTCTCCCATTCCAGGCTTGGTGTCCTGGAAGGATCTCCAGGGGTGTTTGACCCCGCCACCTTTCTCACTGTCGTGGGAAAGGTTACTCTTTTTGGGCCTGACAAAGGCCCGTATGTTCTTTTCTTCCCCTATGTGTCCACCCTTCCCCCCACTCCAATCCGATGCCCAGAGACGTCCTATCCCTTCCCATCCACACCGACTAGGGACCTTCGTCCTATGCCTGAAGAACGAGCTCTTGTCATGGGAAATCCAAGAGCATCAGAGCCTGGAGCTCTGGGAATACCCCGCATGGGACAATGTCTTCCATTAAAGTAATCTCACTTAACATCAAAGGACTCAATTCAGTAACAAAGAGAAAGCTTGTCCTTCAGGACCGAAAGAAATAAAAGGGAGACATTGTCCTCATCCAAGAGACTCACTTCAATTCCCCAACCCCACCCAACACATTAAAAAATGTATTCCCCCAGGCATATTTTGCATCCTCACCAAGCAAAAAAAGAGGAGTAGCCATCCTTATACGGAATGGCGTCCCTTTTGTTCTATCCAAGTCACTCCCAGACCCCGATGGTCGGTTCCTGATACTACAGGGCACCCTGTCTGGCACCCCAATCACACTTGTAAACATCTACGCCCCCAATGACAACCAACTCCCTTTCCTAAGAACACTCCTCCAATCCCTAGAACAGCAATCTTTCTCATCTCTGATTAACGGAGGTGACTTTAAAATGGTGGCCTCTCACGCACTAGAAAAATCGAACCCCGCGCCCACCCTCCTCCCATCCTCTCCCACTCCATACACCATCCAATCCCAAAAGAAAGCTAAGAAATTTAGTGACATCATGGAGGAATACTCACTAGTGGATATATGGAGGGCTCAGCACCAGGGTCAGAGGGACTATACCTTCTTCTCCACCCCTCATCAGTCCTACTCTTGGATTGATTATTTTCTAGGTACTAGCAACATCTTCCAGGCGTCCTCCCAGTCAAACATAGGCCCAATCACCTGGTCCGACCATGCACCAATTGAACTTACCCTATCCATACCCTTTGTGAAAAACACCCAATGCAGATAGAAATTAAATGATTCCATGTTACACTGCCCTGACACAGAAATGGTACTCTGCCAAAAGCTATCAATGTTCTTTCAAATTAATGCAGGTTCAGTCTCCGCCCCAGCAATGCACTGGGAGGTCCATAAAGCCTCCATCAGAGGAGACCTGATTTCAATCGCATCAAACAAAAAGAAAATTAAACTTAAGCTCCAAAAAGAGATCTTAGACAAGATCACCAAGCTAGAACAGCAGCATAAAACTACGGCATCTAAAAAAACGCTTAAACAACTAAATCTAGCTAGATCTGCCCTCAAACAGACCCAACTCGAGGAAGTAGAGAAGGCACTAAGGTGGTCGAAGCAAAAATTCTTCGATAAAGGCAATAAAGCTGACAGGCTTCTAGCCTCAAAACTCAGGGGCACGAGAGTCAAATCTCAGATAGCCCGCATACAGACACGAAAAGGACAGACCACATACATAGAAAAAAGAGATAGCACAGGAATTTTCAGACTTTTACTCTGACCTGACAACCTTCACCCCTCAACCCAGGACCCGGTTAGCCTTAATACTATCTCACAATATCTAGAGCACTGTAACCTGCCCACCCTATCCCAGGAAGAGGTAGAGAAGTTAAATAAAAATGTCTCCCAAGAGGAACTATCTGAAGCCATTAAATCACTCAAATTAGCCAAAACCCCGGGCCCAGACGGTTTCTCAAACTCCTATTATAAAATGTTCTTGCCAATCCTCTCCCCATACCTATTAGATATGTACAACTCCTTCCTCCAAGGGGAACCAATCCCCGCTACGATTACAGCGGCAAATATGGCTATAATCCACAAGGAGGGTAGAGACCCGCTCCTCTGCGGTAACTACAGGCCCATCTCCCTGTTAAATACCGATCTCAAAATCTACAGTAAGATCTTGGCAAACAGGCTAAATCCAATTCTCCCTAGACTCATACACATAGATCAAGTAGGTTTTGTGTCAGGAAGACAGGCCTCCGACAACACCCGCAAAATTGTGGATATAATAGACCACGTGCATCTCACTGGATCCAAAGCAATGATTCTGAGCTTCGACACTGAAAAAGCGTTCGACAGAATCAAATGGTCTTTTTTAGACCAAACAATGCTGAGGTTCGGCTTCAGTGGCCCTTTCCTAGAGGGAGTGAGAGCCCTCTATCAAAACCCAACAGCGTATGTCAAACTATCAGGCGGATTCTCGGATCCAATAAAAATCAGGAACGGGACCAGACAGGGCTGCCCTCTTTCCCCCTTGTTATTTGCCCTAACCATTGAACCTCTAGCAGCCAAAATTAGAGCCGAAAAAAGTATCAAGGGGATCCAAATTGCGGACCGAGAGTACAAAATTTCCCTATTCGCGGATGATGTGATTCTGACCCTCGATGACCCCCTTTCCTCCCTTCTTAGTCTTCAAAGGCATCTGACTCAATTTGGGCAGGTCTCTGACTATAAGGTCAACATAGACAAATCGGAAGCCCTAAATATCTCTCTCCCACCCCAGACGTGGAAACTTATCCAAGCCCACTACAAATACAAGTGGAGCTCCACCTATATAAAATATCTGGGGGTCAAAATTTCAAATTCGTATAACTCCCTTTAGCAACACAATTACCCCCCCCCCCCTATTTGACCAGATTAAAAAAGACTTGGAAACGTGGAAAAAACACCAAATTTCCTGGTTTGGAAGAATAGTGTCCATAAAAATGAACGTCCTCCCACGGTTACTATATTTCTTCCAAACCCTCCCCATCGTAGTGCCACGCCCGGCTCTAAAGAACATCCAGTCACTAATGCTCCAATTCATTTGGAACAATAAGAGACCTAGGGTTCCAAGGTCAGTGATGCTCTCCTCAAGAGCAAGAGGAGGCATGGGGGTCCCCGACTTAGTCAGATATTACCTCGCAGCACAATTGAAGCAGGCTGTAGTTTGGAATTGCGACCCAGCCTCGGCCTGTTGGCTCGCAATAGAGTCACATTACGCACAGCCTCACTCCATCCAAGTGGCACTCTGGACCACAGGAGGGAGAGGGAGTGGGCCACAGAGGTTTGGCCTCGGAGCAATGAGATGCACGTGGGACGCATGGCTCAAAAGCAAAGGGAAGTATGGTCTGCTAGCTTCCCCCTCCCAGCTCACCCCACTCTTTGGGAACCCCAACTTCCCGCCAGGGTGTTCCACAAGACAATTTGACCAATTCCAGGGTCACAATATTAGGATGGTTGCCGATCTACTGCAGAAGGGAGAGATCCTAACTTTTCAGGCATTAAAGAACAAATTCCAGACCCAAGGCCTTCATCTAATTAAATATTTACAACTTAGGCACTTCCTACTGTCTCAAACCTCCAAATTCCCCCCGCTGACCCGATTTGAAACCCTATGTCTCAAAGACATATACCAGAGAGGCCTGATATCACAGATATACAAAAGCACGGAACCGACATCAGACCCCCCGAAACACCGCTATATGCAAAAATGTTCGGACGAACTAGGTCTCCCAATAGACCTGGAAGACTGGGAGGACATTTGGGAGCAAGCCCCTAAAACCTCAATTTGTACGACGATAAAAGAAAACATCTATAAAATTATATTCCAGTGGTACCTGACCCCGGCTAGGCTGAGCCAGGTCTACCCCGGCACACCGGACCTGTGCTGGAGGGGATGTGGTCAAAAGGGAGACATGGCCCACATTTGCTTGTCATGTCCGGAGATCCAGAAGTTCTGGACCAATATCCAGACACTTATCTACGAGATCACTGGAATCCCTCTCCCCCTGGACCCCCTGACCACGGTGCTGAGCAAACCCATAGACGACTTCCCCCCCATCAATGTCCCGGCTGATCAGGGCCATGCTGACAGGGGCCAGATGCTCTATAGCGGCAGCCTGGAAACAGATTAAGGCCCCCTCGAGAACCACAGTAGTGAGAAGGGTTAATGAGGTCATGACTATGGAGAAGCTTACGGCCATGCTCCAAAAGAAAATGCCCCAGTTCTGGAACACATGGGACCCCTGGATCGAGAGATAAACCCCCAAAAAGTCAAAGCACCTAGGTCTAGCAGCCACCCCCAAACAATTGGAGAGCTACACCGGGACACCTCTGGGCAAGCCCACATATCCCTCCTCCCCTCCCATGTTTGTCTCCTCCTGCCCCCCCCTCCTCTTCCCCTTACTCTTTTTCCTACTGAAAACGGAAAACTGTTATTGGTCCTTCTCTGGAAATAACGAGCAGAAATGTTGTGGGCCCACGACACTACTGTATGTAAATTTATCTGTGACTGTGACCAATAAAAAAATTGTTACAAAAAAAAAATACGTGAATGCGACCGCAATCACCGTTATAAATGAGTACATAGGATAGAGTGACAGGTGCTAAAGGGGTATAAATATGATATTTATCAGTGTTGACCAAAGAAGATTTGATCAGAAGAATTCCCCTTATATACAGCACTCTATTGTCATTCGTATAGTAAAGGTAGACAACAAATGGTCTTGCAGTATATTACTACAAATCTGTCAGGTTGACCAGAATCACTGCGGATATCAGAAAATAATAAAATTTTATTAATTCTACATAGATGATTAAAAACACATATACATTATTAAAAATCCCTTTTGTGGCTGATATGTAAGTAGGATGAAATTTAATTGGATCTAATGCCATATATCATCATATCATGACTCTCAGAATAATAACAGCAGGTCTGTAGTTGATTTGTATGTTACTACACGATTGACATATCAAAGCTAGCCAGCAAATAAAGGATACTGCGTGATGACGTCACAGTCTCCGCAGCAGCGAGGGAACCGGCAGGGAGGCAGTCAAAGTCTCTCATATGCCCAAAATTACCACTGGGAGTAATACTAGCAGGGTGAAGCCTGAAGAAGTAGTTTATTCTACGAAACATGTTGGATGATTTTTATCTAGTGCCTTAATATTGCCATTGCCTCCATTGGCTTCACCCTGCTAGTACAGTATTACTCCCAGTGGTAATTTTGGGCATATGAGAGACTTTGAGAGACTTTGACTGCCTCCCTGCCGGTTCCCTCGCTGCTGCGGAGACTGTGACGTCATCACGCAGTATCCCGTGACGGAGCGACGTGGCACGCCGAGTGTACCCTTGCAGAGCTGAGGTCTTACCTCCGTACAGTGGATCTGTTCGCTGAGTTACACTAGCTGCACCAGACGGCTTGGAAGCGCGAGCGGTCCCACCAAGCACCAATACCTGCAACGGAGCGTGGTTGCTGTAAAGGGAAATCCCCTTGGGAGCGATGTACTGCTGGATGAGGGGTTTTGGACATTAATCCTGCTCCTGAACCAACGTAGCGCCCCCGCTGAGAGAAGCAAGCTGCAGACTCTTCTGACAACAGTTGCTGAGTGGTAACTTGTGTGAAACACACTAAATGCACCTATTCCACTGTTTTGATGTACGCAGATTTATTACCCTGTAATTACTAATACATAGCATTACTTGCTTCACTATTTGGCGTTGTGCGCTGTTTCTTTTGTTTCCTTATCATCTGAGATCTGACTCCAAAAGACTGTTCATGGTCGCAAGGTTCAGCAAAGTATCTGGCCGCTCCTCCTCTTACCGTGCACCCCAAAACTGGAACAATCTACCGGAGACTCTCACAGCCTCCACCAGTTTAAGTTTGTTCAAAACTAAGGCTGTCTTACATTTTAATCTGATCTGTAACTGTTACATACGCCTATAATATATATTATCTCTAACTGTGCATGCAATGTATTGTATATAATGTATACCGTGTTCACTTATGTAACTATGTATTGTAACCATGTATTATTTGTCATCTTAACTCTATGCCCAGGACATACTTGAAAACGAGAGGAAATTCTCTTCCTGGTAAAACATTTTATAAATAAATAAATATTTCACAATGATCCGACTTATTTTCACCAGGTTCTAGCTAATGTTTTGTCAGAGTGTCTGTTACAATACGTGGAGGACATGTTATTGCAGTCTAAAGAGGAAAAATTGGTTCTTTTAGCTGAATGCTTTGCATTATTGCAGGAATCTGGGTTAAAATTGAATACATGCAAGGTAAAACTTTTACAGTCAGAAGTACAATTTCTTGGTGTACTTATTGCTCCAGGTGAAACAAAGCCATTGCAGGAAAAAATTAAAGCTATTTTTTGCCTCCATGTACTAACTACTCATAAGGCAGTGAGACAATTTCTGGGACTGGTAATTTTTTCTAGAGATTTCATAGACGGTTTTGCTAAAAAATAAATAAATAAAAAACAAACAAACAAAAAAAAAACCTTTTATGTGACCTTTTGAAAGGTAATCATTCTTCATTTGGTCCATGGACAGATGAGCATTAGAATGCAATTGAGACACTTTAAAAAAATACCGACAAATAGCACCTTCATTAGCCACAATAAATCTTTCATCACCCTTCCCACTCCAAGTCCACACTTCTGAGATGGCTGTTTCAGCAGGTACAAAGTGGAACTTGGAGGACAGTGGTCTTTTTTTCAAAGATTCTCTCGCCTGTGGAGAGGCTTCGAGACTTGTGTCAGACACTTAGTGGAGTTCACTTTGCCGTATTAACCTCTGAACACATAGTGGGTTTTAAAGACATTATTTTGCAAACACCACACACAGCTTTAAAGCTTCTACTTGAAAAATAAATTAGAGAGAGATTTTCATAATGGATGATAGCTTTGCCATCTAAGTGTATTCAAATAGATCACAAGGCTAAATATCTTCTTCCACAGTTGATGCAATATTATGGACAGCCCCATGAGTGTCTGTCTAAAATGGAAGATTTATATTTCTCTCTCTTTGAAAAGAAGCAAATGAGAAAGAGGACCCTAATTTTGTGAATGGTTCTGGATTTAGCTCAGAGGTGAAATACTACACTGGTTTTTATATTTGGTATCCACTGAGAGAATTATCAGTGAAACATAAATTGCCAGGACATAAATCTGCACAGAGGGCAGAGACAGAAGCAGGAAAAACTTTACTGGCAGCTGTTAAAGCTGAAGGGAGGTATTCCCTAGTAATATGTAGTGACAGTTTTTTTTATGTGGTAGGATCGCTGGCAGAACATCTCACTATATGGAAACGCAAGGGTTTTGTAGATGCCGGAAGTAAAGTTCTGATTCATACAGAAACTTCACAAACAATATTCGAACTTGCTTCTCAAGTTCCAACTCTCAATGCTGTGGTTAAAGTACCAGCACTTAAGAAAGGACAGGATTTTCTTAATGAAGGACATGCTATAGCCAATTCTGTGGCTAAAGAAGAAGCATTAACAGGAGAATCTGTATAATTTACTGATCTTATTTTAATATCAACAGTTACACATACAGTTAGGCAATTTCTTTCCTTTGCAGAGGAACATGCAAAATATGCATCTACTGCTATTTCTCAGGTTGATTTAAAACCTCTTTTGGTTCTTGAGAACAAAAGTTCTTAGGGCTTTATGTCATTACCAGAATGGGGAGTTGTGTCCTGTGGTTCCTGAACACGTCACAATCATGAAAGTGTGGGTCACAAAGGGCAACAGAAACTGCTAGAAGTGCTCAAAGAAAAAATATTAGGGGATAAGATGGAAGATGCTGTACAGAAGGTAATACAATTTGTCTCATTTGTGCACAAATGAATCCTAGGCCTAAAGGTCAAAAACCATCTATCCAACATATTGTACCTGCAGATGGTCCATGATTCACATTGGAAATTGATTACATAGGTCCCTTAGCTTAAGGGAAGAATGAGATAAAATATGCTTTGATAGTGGTAGGTGTGTTTTCAAAATGGGTAGAAGGCATTCTAGCTAGGAAAGCAAAGGCTCTATGGGATCATGCTTTTCCAGATGGGGTTTTCCAAGTATAATTGAATCAGAAAATGGTAGCAATGTCACAGGTCAGGTTATGAAATGTTATGAAAGGAAATTGAACAAAGATTTTATGTTCCTTATCATCCACAATCAGCCATCTTAAAGGGAGGGAAGTCAGCCAATCAGGAAGGATATGCTTCCCTCCCTTTAAGTCATATCCTTAAAAAAAAATGGAAGCCAATTGTATTGGTGTACAGATGCAATGGCCGTTATCCGACCAATTCTCGGGTTGAATCACGCACTATAGTATGTGGTGGTCCGAAATGGTCCGCTGCAGACTAAATGGCCCATTGGATTAACACAGCAAGGGTCCCTGCTGTGTTAATCCTACCGGGGTCTACCTGTCTGTAAGAGACACGCAGTAAGAGAGAGGCTGAATCAGTCACTTTGGGCCTAGGGGGGTGGGTGTTTGATACTAGTGTGCAGGAGCAGGGGGTCTTCTGAGCTGAACGAAGTTGATTTCAGCCTCGGGGACCCCTACTTCCTGAGTTACAGGCCCCATTATGGGATGCCGGTATCCCTGCAATGTTAAAATCCCACAATCACGTGACCCACAGGATTTTAAAATGGCGGGGATACAGGCACCCCATAATGAGACCTGGAACTCGGGAAGTAGGGGGTCTCTGGACCTGAAATTAATGCAGTTCAGCTCTGGAGACCCCCTGCTATAATACTGTAGTATTAAAATTAAATAAAACCCCTGCCATCGCCTGTTACAGGCACGCAGGTAGAGTGACTGATTCAGCCTCTCTCTTACAGCGCGTCTCTTACAGACAGGTAGACCCCGTTAGGATTAACACAGCAGGGACCCCTGCTGTGTTAATCTGATGGGCCATTAGTCTGTCGCAGCAAATCTAGCGAGGATCTCTAGTAGATCTAAAAAAAAAATTGAGAAATGGTCGGATAACTGTTGGCCACTGTATCTGTACTGTATATACCATGTGAGGCATCACATGCTATATATACCAATCCAATTAGTTGGTGTACCATGTGATGGCTTCCATTTTTTTTCTGGTGACATCATCTTAAAGAAAGGGAAGCATATGCTACCTGATTGGCTGGCTTCCCTCACTTGAAGATGACGTAAAATCCTTAAAATAATTCAAGCTGTCACATGGAATACTGTGTTATTAAAATAAAATAAAAGCTGTGCTTTTGCCTGTTACAGGTGCGCAGGGAGAGTGACTGATTCAGTCTCACACTTACGGCACATCTCTTACAGACAGGTGCAGCCCGGTAGGATTCATAGTGCGAGTCCCATTCAGACACAGGACTCCCGCTGTGTTAATCCCGATGGGTCATTACCGATTGCTATGTAGTGTGCCTCGGACTGTCAAGGCATTCCACATGGTTGCCAGCCCATTCTCGCAGCCAAGCGACCGACCATAGCGCTGCATCTGTTTTTCAGGGATCACCAAATATGATACAATGAGGTTCAGTTGGGAGAGTAGATTTAAAGTTGGGTCATCGACTTCAAAGGCAGTGTTGTCACCACTGACCTACACCCCAACATAATGTCACTAGTCACTGTCGGCCTCTTTCAATGCTGGAGGCACTAGCATCACATTACAAGCCACTCTGGCAGTGAAAGGAATTAAGTAAACATGCAAGGTGAGCTTGAATTGTAATGTATATTTTACATGGCCGAACACGAGTGATTACATGCTGTTGGGATCTGAACTGGTTTGACCTGCGTTCTTGCTGTGAGCTCTGATGACTAATAGTAGCCCAGCGTGAGCTGCTGAGGCCTTATCAGAACATATTTCACAGCACAGCTGTCCTTCCACTGTACATGATTATCAAACACTACACTCCTGCAACTCCTTAAGCCGAGTTCATTGTAATTTGATACTGACAAGTAGTTTGTAGGACTTGTTTTGATCCCCTTGCTGAAAGTAGGGCCTGCAATGCTTTGCGCAGATAAGATGCGTGTGGTCCTACAAAACTCTATTCAAATGGCTTCTATAAGTTCTCTTCGGCTTCTAATCAATTTGCTCTCTTTTCTCTATAAAACGGTTTTCCCACCTTGCAATGCACATGGAGCTCTAATAAAGTCACTTAGACATGCAACAGCTTTTTTTATGGCGTTTCACTACTTATTAATTTTTATACTCGGAGTACCACTATTTTTTATTTTACACGTTGTCTTTTTAATGAAAACATGTATTCCTTTGTATACCCTTCCCTGCCCTGTTATTGATAGTGTACATTGTAGGAATCAGCTTGACTATCCATGTATTTGTAGCCCATGTAAGAAATGGGGCTATACAGTAGTTCTATCCTCCTCCTGGTATAATCCCTGCTAAGGGCAGGTTGCCAGGAGTTATCATGGGTTTCCCCCACTTCAAGCACTTGCCCTGAATGGTGGAGGTAGGTCACCTAACCCTGTGTCCAATCAAGAGACACAGGGGCGGTGCCTGCTAAAGGTCATAAAGAGCAGTGCACTTCCTATTTATTGGGCTGTTAGTGCTGAGTTCTGTCTGAGTGAGTTAGTGTTAGGAGTGAGCAGCTCATGATTAGAGCTGCTATAGCTATAGTTAGTGAGATGGACCAAGTACCTCTCATCCTGCTTAGGGGGTGAGGGAAGAGCTAGCCCCACTCTGAATGCCCTTTGGTCCCGAGTGGCGGCAAGGACCATCACAAGGGAGAATAGTAGTGGACTGTGCATCACTGTACCTGTCGGCTGCTGCTACCCAAGAGAATAAAGAGACGGCTGGTTTTAACGATAACCTTGTGTGAGACTGGAATCTCTCTATCCCTGGGAGGGGGATTTCTGTGGTAGGGATTCCATCCCGCATCCCTTGGGCTTACTACAGATGGAGGCGCTGCACCATTGAATGAGAACAAAGGCATTCACCCCAGTAACCTGTTCCTGTTGTCCCCCATGTGATCGCGGGAGACTCAGGCCCTCCTGTTGCCAGCAGATATGCACCACACAGAGACATATAGACAGACCGCAGAACACCTTAGGGGACCTGATCTGCGATTGGGGGGAGTATGGGCTATATAATGTATCTGCTTTATGTTGTCTTAATTTATGCCAGGGTTCTTCAACATGCGGCCCATCGGTCAAATCCAGTCTGCCAAAGTGCCAAGCAGCTCTGTGAGACAATGTTAAAAAATGACAGGTTGATGTAAATGCCGAGTTCCATCACCTGGTTGGTTATGTGTCCCTCTTTAAGACAAATGCAAAAAAATGCATAAAGCAGCGCACTGCCCAGAAACATTGGGATACAGGTGGTATAAAAATATAAAGAATTTATTGCCCAACCAGCATTACAAAAAAGGAGGTTTCGACCCTCCTATGCGTTTCACACCAAATGTTCTTTAACAAGGAGAATGCTGTGATGCCCAGAGGACCCCCTATTATAGTGCCAACAATCAAATCTTGTTTTCAAATTTTGGCGCCAAAAAATGGATGCTCATGACGTCACTGCGAGCGCGCCCATCTGTGTGTACACATAGCTCCATCGCAAGCGCGTGCACGCACACTCGCACATCCCGCTACGATGGGTCATGAATTCCACACTGACACCGCTCCCCCAGTGACGCGCACGCTGACCCGCCTATGATACTGAGGGGAGAAGAGGAATGGCACACCCCCGTAATCAAACCTAAGGGGACACATGCACTGCAGCAGCTGCTAGCGCGTGCCCATCCATCCAAGCTAAGTAAGGCTCGAGCCCGATCTCTCCCCACCCCTCAGTGACGTCAGTATTCAGAAAATAAGAAAAAAGTTCAAACCCCTTAAAAGCAATGCAGCGAAAGACATCCCTTTGGCAGCACCATTATAATAAACAATTACAGTAGTTGACACAACAATAGATACTAAGCAGGTTGGGACCTACTAACAGTATAAGAAAACACTGAATGTATTTTTGATTAAGCATATGTCCCAATTTGCATATAAATGGCCTCTCCTAAGGCAAAACACCCACCATTTACACAAAACAAACAAACTAAATACAGACTTATCTTTCCCAGAGAACACAAATGTACAATACTTTCATTTTTACTTCCGAGGACGAGTTGGATTTAAAAAAAACAAACAAAAAAAAAACACGTACTGTAACTAAAAAAAATATGTAAATATGTAGAATATCCTTTATAAATAATGTATTTATATATGTGTAATTCACCTCCTAATTAAGAAACCAGCTATTGTATATTTCTGTTTTAAATTTAAAACAGATTAATAGCTAGTTTCTTAATTAATAATTAATTTATTTTTTTTAAATCCAACTCATTCTCAGAAGTAAAAATTAAAGTATTGTACATTTGTGTTCTATGGGAAAAGCCAAAACCAGGGTCAGTGCAGGAGAAAGCAGGATCGTCGTATACCAAAGCCAGGGTCAGTGCAGGAGAAAGCAGGATCGTCGTATACCAAAGCCAGGGTCAGTGCAGGAGAAAGCAGGATCGCCGTATACCAAAGCCAGGGTCAGTGCAGGAGAAAGCAGGATCGTCGTATACCAAAGCCAGGGTCAGTGCAGGAGAAAGCAGGATCGTCGTATACCAAAGCCAGGGTCAGTGCAGGAGAAAGCAGGATCGCCGTATACCAAAGCCAGGGTCAGTGCAGGACAGTATCACAGAGTCCATGGTCCCAGGCAGAGTCAGGCAGCAACGGTAAGAGGCAGGCAAGGCAGGGTTCAGGATTGCAGCGAGATGCAGCGTCACAAACCAAGGTTATGCTCGGCAATGAAAGGAAGTTCAGACAGGGTATATAAAGGACCTACTACCAATGGGAGGCATCCAGGAAGTGATGGCACCTTCACTGATAGGCTGCTGGATTGCGCCGGTGCGCCCTATTGTGCAGCCGATTAGGAGTGTAGAAGGAGCCATAACTGACTGCGTGTGCGCCCCGCACGTAACCGGACGACCTAATCGTGCCCCACCCGTGTGCGCTATGGCACCCGCGTCAGTGCAGCGGCGGAGACCGTAGATGGGACCCGAGGAGAGATGGGAGTTCCGCGCACATCTGTCGTCAGAGCGGAGTCGGGGATGGAGGCTACAGGGCGCCCAGGAGAGCGCGCACCGCCCATGCGTTGTGAGTCATCGGGATTGGGGCAGGAACGCAGCCTGGGAAGGGGACACGTGGAGAAGGATGGAGCGCGCGCACTGCCCACACGCCGCGCATGAGAATTGCCGCTGAGATGACTTATCTGAGTGCCTTTAGATCCTGATGGATGGGTGAGGGTTAAGGGATCTGAACCGCTGGAATGGCGAATCCTCACACAGCTGCAGTGCTTGTGTCCCCTTAGGTTTGATTATAGGGGCGTGCCGTTCCTTTTCTCCCCTCAGTATCATAGGCGGATTAGCACGGGCGTCACTGGGGGAGCGACCTCAGTGTGGAATCCATGACCCATCGTAGTGGGATGCGCGAGCGAGCACGCGCTTGCGATGGAGCTATGTGTACACACAGATGGGCGCACTCACGGGAGTGTGCACGCGGCCGCAGTGACGTAATTTGCATCCGTTTTTGGGCGACAAAATTTGAAAACAAGATTTGATTGTTGACACTAAAATAGGGGGTCCTCTGGGCATCACAGCATACTCCTTGATAAAGTACATTTGGTGTGAAACGCATAGGAGGGTCCACACATTTTTTGTAATGCAGGTTGGGCAATAAATTCTTTATATTTTTATACCACCTGTTTCCCAATGTTTCTGGCAGTGCGCTGCTTTATGCATTTTTTGCATTTGTCTTTGCTGTGTTGATCTCTACCTGTGACTGGACACGCCTTCAAGGAATTCATCTGGCCTTAGGAGTGGGTAAGATATAAAGAAGATTTCTGAAGATTGAAGACAAGATTTACTACAAACTTTGGTGAGTTCCTTGGACTTTTATCACATTATTGTCTCCAATGAGGTGCGGCGAGGTGAGACCATGATTTCCCTTCAGGTGGCTTCAGAAAGTTGAACTTATTGTTACTCACCTAGTAGTATACCCACTCCTAATAAGGAAAGCCATGATTCCATGTTATTCTTGATGAAGATTTATTGAACACATTTCCGGGGCTATTGGAGCACCCATTACAGGCATACCCCGCATTAACGTACGCAATGGGACCGGAGCATGTATGTAAAGCGAAAATGTACTTAAAATGAAGCACAACCTTTTTTCCACTTATCGATGCATGTACTGTACTGCAAACGTCATATACGTGCATAACTGATGTAAATAACGCATTTGTAACAGGCTCCCCGCTTGCGCACAGCTTGCTGTTCAGGACGTGCTGACAGGCGCATGCGCGAGCTGCCGTTTGCCTATAGGGCGATATGTTCTTACTCGCGAGTGTACTTAAAGTGAGTGTCCTTAAACCGAGGTATGCCTGTATTCCATATATTTTGTAACTAATCCTGAGCTTGCGGGTCCTGATCTGTGTGACTGTGTTACTGTTTGATTTCAAGTGCTGTTTGTATGAAGTGTGGAGTTAGAACCAGAAGTAGCGGAAACAAGGTAAGTGTGAAACAAGGTATAGTATAGTGAAGTACAGTAAATTGTTAGCACTTGTAACTCCATAGTTGCAACAATGACCAGGATTGCAAATGTCACTCAATGCACACCTTGTCAAATGTACAGTATGTGCACTTGGAGCAGCTGTTCCAGGGAGCATACCGCTGTGAGAAGTGTGAGCAAGGGGTATCTTTAGAGTCTCAGATTGCTAATCTGAAAAGGAAACCTGCAATATTGAGGGACATTGACAATTGTATGTCTTTATTGATATAGCGCCAAAAGTGTACTCAGCGCTTCACAAAGAATACAGCACAGGGAATTAGAATAATATAATAAGTGCAGCAAAATCAGACAATAGGAAAGGAAATCCCTGCCCCGAAGAGCTTACAATCTAAGAGGTTTGATGGGAAATTTACAGTGGCAGTAGGTGAGGGAATAAATGCTGTAGATGGCAGTGCTTGGTTACAATTTGTGGTAAGAGTGACTGAGTGTGGGACAGTAACCATGAGTGCAGACTATTGGGATGCTTGATTTGTGGGGCAAATTTTAAGGTTAGTCAAATAACTTAAGGATTCACACACTTTACAGGGGAAGAGATGGCAGGGAGGCATAGGTGAAATCAGGTGTGTATGTCTGGTTTCAGGCTTAGGGGAGATCCCCAGCAGTAGGAAGGAGAAGATAGAGAGTGTGAATAGAGGATTTGTGGGGGTGCGTTTTATTGAGGGGTAAGGAAGTTGTTGGGAGAAAGGTGTATAAATAATGGTGGAGTGGGGAAGTTGGCGAGAACAGAGACGTTCACCAAGGAGTGAGGAAACAGTAAACAGAAAAAGCAATAGGGAGGGCATTGTGAGATGCAGGAGGAGAGATTCAAAGTTATACGAGGATAGGAAGAGTACAAATAATCACAGCATTTCGAATGTTAAGTTCTCACAGTTGCAAAGGTGTTGTGCAGAGTCCCGATCTTCCTCCAATCTTCACCTCCAATGTTAACTTTGCCACACACTTTAACTGGGACACTTAAGATGGGTCCCACAGCCAAATAGCTTCACAGCCAAGAAAGTCTGTCTTAAATATTCTATTCACATGCAATTGAAAAACAATTAAGGGAGGGGTTTACCTATTCAGCTCAATGAAACATACCCCCAATAGTCAATTAAATCTTAATTTCTCTTGTTGGTAGAAGTCAGCTCACGGAAACATACCCCAATAGTCAATTAAATCTCAATTTATTTTGTTGAGGTATGTTTCAGTGAGCTGATTTCTACCAACAAGAGAAATTAAGATTTAATTGACTATTGGGGTATGTTTCAGTGATCTGAATTCTACAAATAGTCAATTAAATCTTAATTTCTCTTGTTGGTAGTTCAGCTCAATGAAACATACCCCAATAGTCAATTAAATCTTAATTTCTCTTGGTGGTAGAATTCAGCTCAATGGAACATACCTGTTTGAAGAAATAAATCAGAATGTTAATCCAGAGATTCAGAATGTATCCATGATTAAAGATAGAAATAAAACATCTAGGGATATGAACTCCAATGTTAACTCTGCCACACACTTTAACTGAAAAGTAGTTAAGTGCTCAGTGAGCAGGTCCTGGCTGGAACTATTGGTGCAGATGGTGATGCTGTGAGTGAGAAACAGGTAGGTATCTGGGTAACAGTTACAGTAGAAGAGGAAGCAGGGGGAAGAGGAAGAGGCAGACCAGTTCTGAGCTGACCCATCCCAATAAATTTGCCATACAGAGTGAAGATATTGGGAATTTTAGGGAAGTAATGGCAAGGCTGGGGGAGACCGACTCCTCCAACAGCAGGGGAATAGTTGCTCCAGCACAGAGGGGACTCAGGATACTCAGATACCAAGAAATATTGTGGTGGTATGGGACTCCATTATTAGGAAGGTAGATAAGGCACTTTGCATGAACCGAACAGTTTTTGTCTCCAGGGCCTCGAGTATGGCACATTGCGAATTGGGTAGACTGATTGTTGGGAGGGGCTGGGACTGACCCACAGATCTTGGTACACGTTAGCACCAATAACAAAGTTAGAGAAAGATGGAGGGTCCTAAAAAATTATTTCAGGGATTTTGGCTGCAAGCTGAAGGCAAAGACCTGCAAGGTAGTATTTTCTG
The DNA here is from genome assembly GCF_040206685.1 of Ascaphus truei. Taxonomy (NCBI): domain Eukaryota; kingdom Metazoa; phylum Chordata; class Amphibia; order Anura; family Ascaphidae; genus Ascaphus; species Ascaphus truei. The sequence goes on along the minus strand of NC_134487.1, from coordinate 177,906,405 downwards.
AAATACTACCACTACCATGCGCTACCGCAGGGAGACATTCGAAGATTAGGGAGGTTAATGCATGGCTAAGAAAGTGGTGTAGGAAGGAGGGCTTCGAGTTTTAGAGCATTGGGATTCCTTTTCTGAGAGGTGCTATCTTAATGGTGGGGATGAATTGCACCTCCATGAAGAGGGATCTTCTGTGCTAGGGGGAGAATGTTAAAAGGGTTGGGGTTTTTTTTTAAACTAAGATAGGAGGGGAGGGGGGGACAAGAAACAATTACACTAAATAGAATAGATAGGGATGGGGAAATAGCAAGGTGCCATGCAGGTAGAATGGGGGCAAGTGGGAGTTTGGAAACAGGGAGACACCCATATTAATTACAGATAATACTAGAAAACTTCTATAGACTAAATCCAATTAGAGTAGAAAGGCAAAAACAGGCAAGATAATAACAGACTGAAAACAAAACTTAAATGCATGCTTGCTAATGCAAGAAACCTGACATAAAATGGAGGCGCTTGAATTAATAGCTACCAGAGAGCAGTATGATATCATAGTGTCACAGGAAACCATGTTGAACCTGAACACACTGCAACCGCGATATATTTGTACAATTGTGGTTACGGTCTGTGTCTCTCGAGGTGCATCTATTTGATTATGACACAGTTATTAACTATGTGTAGCCTTTTATGGATGTGATTGAGCATAGATCCTCTGCATCTTATCCCACCTTTGTGATTTTAAATAATATTTTTCTATTCATCACGGTATATATCTGTGCACTTAGATGAGTTTTGTTAATAAAATTTTACTATTTTGTATTTTAACATGGTAGAACCTTTCTCAGAATTGAATTCTGACTACTCGGTTCATATTAAACATGCAGATTATTGCTGATATTGATTATTAATGGATTGAGTGCAATAATAGGGGTTTCTTTTGTGATCACTCTTTGATCAATTTGTATCTATTAGGATAACAGTCTGGCCAGGTCGCTATCCTTGCGACCCTAACTAGCGTCATTAACTTTCACGGCAGTATCTCTCATTGACTTTGACTCTCCAAGTTTCCCTTTTCAGAAATAGTTACTAAATGGGTATCCCGGCAGTCAAACAATTGTGCTGAAACTTATAGCAGTTACCAAACTTGTGCTGCCCCTCGTTAAATACCCAACATTGCCCTAACCTACCAACGGTCGATTGTCTAACTGATAATTCACCGCCGACTCCTTTCTGAAAGGGAGGTGGCCTCTGAGGGGGCATTAACTCCAGCCAAAGCTCCATGTCTTTGGCATCCCAGGTTTAAAGTCTTTCGAACCAACATTTGTTGCCTAAAAGCCTTGTTGTATCGCCACCACGCCATACCACTGTATATCATGTGTGCAAAACCTAACGTACCAATTACTTGCTGAAAGCGCTGAGAAATGCTGAGGCAGCTTTTTATCAATCACAGTGGCCAAAATGGCAAAGCCCTCAAACCTGTTCCAGAATGTTATAGGGAACAGTCTCTTTTCTAAAATCTCCTTCCTCACGTCTTTCTTGCCCAACCTAGCCAATGCTTCATTATAACTCAGGAGAAGCGATAAGATCTCTCAAAATCACCCTTCCATATTTTTTCCTTAACCTCTGTGAAAGATGCATTACCAACGGGTTAGCCACACACGTGTAGGCATGCTTGAAACTTTCCCACTCATTACCTGCCAGATCTACACTGACCAGAGCACAGACCCTCCAGCTACCTGAACATTCAGGTTGCCTTCTCACTCCCTTCCCCTGCTCCTTTCTTCCTAAACCTGTGTGTAGGTACCGTCTGACAGCCTTGCCATGCACTCCTCTATTCGTAAATGGAGGGCCAGGTGCCCTCCCCTGCCTCCTGGTATTCCTTAGCTCTGCCTTCCTCCTCACTTGAGAAGAGGCCCACCAGGACATAGCAGCTTGGGTGGCCAGGATCGCCTGCAACCCAAGCGCTCTGCCAGTGCCTCAGACCTACTGCCTCCCGCTCTCTTATCACGTGGTCATGCTGGGTAATTAATCTTGTGGCATGCTATGCTCCCCATGCACACATGCTCCCTCGTCAGCACAGGCACTATCTTACAAAGAAGCCCCCAGTTCCGCACCAGACTCTTGCAGCCTGCCGGTTCTGGCCTCCTCCAGATTGTCGGTCCCCTCCAGCACATGTGTGAAATGGGCTGAATACCAGTCTCAGAATCCGGTCGAATACTACAACTATATGGATTTACCCAATAAATATATTTTTTGGTCACTATGTCCAGCGTTGCTCTATTGCTGTGCACCGGCTTATTCCATTTGGATATTCCCTCTTGCCCTCCAGCACATGCTGGTTGAGCTAAGTTGCCCTGCACCTCCTTGTCATCTCGTTGAGCCTCCGAAGGTCTTCCTCAACATTCGTATGCCCAGTCATATTCAGGTACTGTAGGCACACTGTCAGCAATAGAGATGTTTCAAAGCCTGGGAGCACGTAACTGAGCTCTCATGCCACTTCCTCCACCCTGTATGGTCTCCGCAGTCCCTCCACCCTCCCCTCCCCCCGTGCCACCATCAGCCACCTCCCTCGCTGCCTCTACCAAAGTTAACCTATTTATGCCCCATAAGGGACAAATGAATGAGCACCCATATCCCCCATCCCAGGGATCGCAAAACACCAAAAGAGGTGAAGTAGGGAGAGAAAGCTCAGTACTATGGTCATGCCGCCCTTCTCTTAAATGCATGTCAGTGCTCTCTTTCTATATACAACCACACCATCCTAGCTGAGAATCCTTGTTAACCCTGTCACTGCCATGTGGGCCAGATTGACAGGAGTGCAGCACACGCCTGTAGTTTAAAAAAAAAAGGGTTAAACGGACTGGCACCTCAAAATGCTGTATCTTAATGTAACGCCCAGATAAAGAAAATCAATTTGCAGCTGATAGAAGTGCCCTGTTCTCTATTGTAAATAACACAGGCATGGGGAGATATTTGGAAAAGCTGCGGCATTAATAATAACCTTTGGTAGGCGACATTTGAAAGCTCTCCCACGCAGTGCCTTAAACTTGTACTTTAAATGTGGTCACCTCTGGTATGAGGCACTTCCTGGTACTTTAAGCTCTGTTAGTATTAATGCTGGCTTCTATATCTCTAAGGCAATAATGCAAATGTTGTGGCATTTAAACTTTGCTCCAAGAACATCTGACAACTAGACATTCAAAATAACAGATTAACCTTTTCCTTAAAGCATTCAGCATTATCCTGGATTTGTAATAAAGTTAAACCATTTACAATAAGCATGTGTAGCACTGTTTCCCCCACCCTCAGGGAGATTTACTGCTGTTGCTACTGTGGGGTGCTGAGGCATACCTGTGACGTTCAGGAGATCTGAGCTGTCTGCGTTGTAATGGAGACCAGGGCAGGCTTTTGATGTAATCTGGGTTCGCTGTCAGCGCCTCCAGCTTCAGTGGATATCCTGGAAGTACCCGGAGCAGTCCCCTCTGAAGCACTTTCACACACCTTCTCACTGACTCCAGACAGGTGTATAATAGAACAAGGGGTATTTATTCAAGCCGTCACTGCATGATGATCTTACAGCGGCGCATGGTCTCAGAGGCGCCAGGCCTCTGGATGATGCTTGGCTCAGCTAGTACAGGGCATCTGCTGATCTAGTCAGATGGTCCCCAAGCCCCAGGGGCTGAGGGTGAGCACGCACATCCTGGATGGGAGAGACTAACAGCTCTACTGCTCTCTTCCGCCTCCAGAGCAGGGCGGACTAAATTGGGCACTGCCCTCATGAGGAACCAGAAGGGGCGGGCTCATGGTCTGTACCAAGCCCTGATAGGCTTACACAGGCCATGAGTCACCACCTTACTTCTGTCCATCAGAGTGGAGCCTGTGAGGGTGGGGTGGGGGGGGCAAAAGTCCACAGATTAACCTGTCACTTGCCAGACTGCTTAGGACTGACGTGACAGGTAGGAGAGACAGGTAGAATGGAGTTACCATGTTAAACATTCCAAATGGAATACAAGGCATTACATGTGTATTTCCTACTGTAGGTTAACACAATGCATTAAAGGTTCATGTTCGAGCCACATTTTCAGACCTGTGAGGGAACTTTTCAAGAACTCTAGAACGCTTGGAAAAGTTTGAGTGATACAACAACAAAGCACATCTCTGCACTGACATGTTTAATATTTATATTTATCAATATTTATAGATTAGATGGAACTAACCGAAACTACAAAATATTGAATAAGTACAGAATAAGTCTTTTTTTACAACGTTGTAAACATTTCATTTGCCCATGGAAAAAAAAAGCTTTTGAAACCCCGCCTTGCCTGGCTGCCAAAAAGGAAGATCACACCAATGTGCATTATTTATGTATAGGTAATCGGTTTCTTTGATTACCTTTCTCAGGGCACTGGCATCCGACTGACTGGTGATCTAAGCAGTTGGTAATAAGGGTGCCAGGAACTTTGTTAGATCAACAGGTTTCTTTATTTAGAAAAATAGCTGCATATATTCTTCTTCCCTGGGTGCTAGGCAGCTTCCCCGGGAGGCACACACAGCTTGTCACTTTTCCATACAATTGGTTATACATAACATGCAATCCCTTGCCTTGGTGAACTTGAGGTATTCCCAGCCCCCTACCAGGACTCTGTGCAGAGATATATTTTCTATACAGTATCCCATCTTCCTGTCGTCATATACTGTACATTACTTTGCTGGTCTCCACTATGGTAGACTGGTGTGCAGGTATAGTCATCCTGTGGCACCTCCAATTGTGGTACTCTTCTGGGTCTTTGATCTAGGGATCCCTGGTACTGAGCACAACGTAATCCTCTTCAGAAAGAATAATATACTTCTCTTTGTCTACATTATTCCAGTGCCCTTTAAAGATAAGGAGCACTTCTCCCCAACTACAAAATAATAAAAAGGTGACCATACTCAACACAAAGTTACACACTTAAATACATACATTTAACACAGTGAGACTCCTCTCCTCTGATGTCCTCCAGGAATGTAGGGCCTGGAAGCTTCTACAGACCCTTTTATATCTCTGTAGGTGATGTCATAATCCCAACCCTGTAATTGGGCAGAATAAAGGCAACTTTAATTTATCATGAGTCATGTCAGGTGACCCTTCCAGCAGAAGTGGCCAAGCACCTGCCTACTTATTTTAGCAATATTTATATAGACACATAGAAGTTACCACAGTTAACTTTAGGGCCTTACTTTAACATTAACCTTCTAACTCCCTATTAACCCTTTTGGAGACCAAGAAAGTGATCCCTACACTTTGGAGGGTTTTTACAATCTCTTTGTCTTTTGGTGGTAAAAGTGATTGACGCAGGCACATTTTTCTCTTCATTTTGTTTCTGTGTTCCAGAAGAAAAGCAAAAGATTCACTTTTCACAGGATGTAAATGAGTTAAATTGTTATATTTTGGGTGGCTGGATCTTTCCAATGAAGCCAATAACACATACACACACATATATACATATACATATATATATATACAGGTAAACCCTGTTATAGCGCGGTCCTCGGGTACCACCCGATCCGACCGCGCTAGACAAGGGGTAGCGCTATTTTTTTTTAAAAATGGCCGCCGCGTGCCTAATCGGGAGGGAGGAAGTGAGGAGGGAAGGAAGGAAGGAAGAGGTGGCCGGAAGCCCTACACGTCCCCTAGCAATGGCGAGTCCAGCCGCAACCTGCTCCTTACCTCCCACCACCGGCATCCATTTCCTCCCCCCCATGCCCCGTCACCTAAACCCCCTACTCGGCATAGCCCACGCGGCCCTCCGAGTCCCAGCCTGCTCCTCACTCATCCCCCCTCCTCGGCATAGCCCACGCGGCCCTCCGAGTCCCAGCCTGCTCCTCACTCACCCCACCTCCTCCCGACAACCCCCCTCCTCCCGACGACCCCCCCTCCTCCCGACACCTCCTCCCGACACCCCCGCCCCTCCTCCTGATGCCAGCTCCACTCCGATCTCAGCAGCCGACACCAAAGGTAGGGAGGGGGAGTGGGAGGTGTGGTGTAGTGTGCTGTGAGAGTGTTGTGAGTGCTGTGAGAGTGTGCTGTGAGTGCTGTGTGCTGTGACAGTGTGCTGTGACAGTGTGCTATGTGCTGAGAGCTGAGTGCTGTGAGAGTGTGCTGTGAGAGCTGAGTGCTGTGAGAGTGTGTGCAGTGTGCAGTGTGTGCAGTGAGCAGTGTGTGCAGTGAGCAGTGTGTGCAGTGAGCAGTGTGTGCAGTGAGCAGTGTGTGCAGTGAGCAGTGTGTGCAGTGAGCAGTGTGTGCAGTGAGCAGTGTGTGCAGTGAGCAGTGTGTGCAGTGAGCAGTGTGTGCAGTGAGCAGTGTGTGCAGTGAGCAGTGTGTGCAGTGAGCAGTGTGTGCAGTGAGCAGTGAGCAGTGTGTGCAGTGAGCAGTGTGTGCAGTGAGCAGTGTGTGCAGTGAGCAGTGTGTGCAGTGAGCAGTGTGTGCAGTGAGCAGTGTGTGCAGTGAGCAGTGTGTGCAGTGAGCAGTGTGTGCAGTGTGTGCAGTGTGTGCTGGGAGAGTGTGTGCAGTGTGTGCAGTGTGTGCAGTGTGTGCAGTGTGCAGTGTGCGTGTGTGTGCTGGGAGAGTGTGTGCAGGGAGAGTGTGTGCAGTGAGCAGTGTGTGCAGTGAGCAGTGTGTGCAGTGAGCAGTGTGTGCAGTGAGCAGTGTGTGCTGGGAGAGTGTGTGCTGGGAGTGTGTGCTGGGAGAGTGTGAGCAGTGTGCAGTGAGCAGTGTGTGCAGTGAGCAGTGTGTGCAGTGAGCAGTGTGTGCTGGGAGTGTGTGCTGGGAGAGTGTGAGCAGTGTGCAGTGAGCAGTGTGTGCAGTGAGCAGTGTGTGCAGTGAGCAGTGTGTGCTGGGAGAGTGTGTGCTGGGAGAGTGTAAGCAGTGTGTGCAGTGAGCAGTGTGTGCAGTGAGCAGTGTGTGCTGGGAGAGTGTGTGCAGTGAGCAGTGTGTGCAGTGTGCAGTGTGTGCAGTGTGCAGTGAGCAGTGTGTGCAGTGAGCAGTGTGTGCAGGGAGTGTGTGCTGGGAGAGTGTGTGCTGGGAGAGTGTGTGCTGGGAGAGTGTGTGCTGGGAGAGTGTGAGCAGTGTGTGCAGTGAGAGTGTGTGCAGTGTGCAAAAAAAAACGGGAGCCACGTGAAAACCGCGTTATAACCGATTTCGTGTTATAACGGGTCGCGCTATAACGGGGTTTACCTGTATATATATATATATATATATATATAGCCTATAGGGAACCATGTTTATGGTTTTGAAGCAAAAAGTGGCACTGTGTGCTCATTTGCACGTCATTTCCCAGAATCCCTTGCTGTGGTGGAAGTGCTGTGTGCTGGGTGATAATGGTGAAAGGCGGGGTTGCACACCTGTCTAAGACATGCAAATGAGAATACAGTAATATTTCCATTTGCTATATGCTTTGCTGTGAGGGTTTTTGTCAATTTTTTTACCCACCATAACTTAACAAAGTACATATTTGTGTGTGTGTATATATAGATACTAGCTGATATACCCGGCGTTGCCCGTGATGTAATGTTCTGCCTCCCCCATCCTCCCTCTCAACTCCCTTCCCCCCCCTCTTCACAGCTGTTCAGGCTTCCCCCCCTTCTCTCCTGACTCCCTCCCCCCTCTCTCTCCTGACTCCCTCTCCCCCCCCCTCTCTCCTGACTCCCTCTCCCCCCCTCTCCTGACTCCCTCTCTCCTGACTCCCTCCCCCTCTCTCTCCTGACTAACTCCCCCCCCCCTCTCTCCTGACTGAATACCACCCCCCGCCTGTCCGCTGTGCGCCGCCATCTTACCGGGGGCATCTGCAGGAGGAAGGGGGTCCTTCCGGAAGCTGCCTGCCCACTGCCTGTCCCCCCGCCAGGGAGGGAGGGAAGTGAGCGTTGGCGGCTGGGGCAGGAGGGCCGTGCCGCGCTTCCCCTCCATCCGGGAGCTGGTGGAGAGGAGGGAGAGGGAGAGAGAGACTTGGGTGACGTCATAGAGCCGGGTGACGTCATAGAGCCACCAATCTGATTGGCCAGAGGCTGAGGACCAATCAGATTCACCGCAGCTAGTACCAACCTTTCGATTTTATATATACATATACATGTACATATACATTTATATATACATACATACATGAATAATATAAACTGGAATTTATTAATAACCAGAATAGTCTCAAGGACAATGCAAAACTGGTGTGTTTAAAAAGCAAAATTAACAAAAAATAAAATGAAATGGTTAGCAGCAATATGCAAGTGACATATATGAGGAATTTGTGAGCGAGGAGGCAATTGATGGTAAGGAGGAGGTAACCACTGGAGCATATAAGAGTAATTGTCGTCTGTGTATTAGCTTACAGCTAGAGAATAATAGTCACCAATTAGAGAATGACCCTTCTCAGAAGTAAATAGGTGTATTGAAAAAGAACGCTGCGATGTTCGAAATGCATTGGATGGGTCTTTTGCCACATTAAAGTGCCCTTTTAATCATTTTTTTTTGTCCTGGGTTCTTCCTGCTCCGTTTGTGCTGGTGCGCTTTTTGCTCTCCCTTTTCCCTGTATTGCATTGAGTAGCTGCACAGCCTGCCTGCCTGCCCTACCAGGATGTGAGTATTTGCATATTTTTCAGGGGAACCTGCCAATGAGACTGATGGTGAGTGGGTTGCACCACACACCACCTGTCTTCAGGAGGATAGTACCCATTATATGACACAATAGGTACTATATCAATTGTTAGTACCCTGGTACAGTGGTCTGGCTTATTATCATTTTGAGATATACCTGCATTTGAGCGCTTCAGCTATTTTCCGTATTGTAGACAGACCTGATGGTGCACGGAGTAAATCCTCTCAATGTGCAGTCTGATTCCGCTGTAAAACAGTGCTCACTCCAAGAAGAAATCCCTCCTGTGATGTAATGAGACCCAGCTGTTTGCCAAATCTTACAGAGAGATGGTAATTTTCTCCGTGTCAGACCTCATAGGTAAAATTCCGGTGTATGCCTCTTCCTGAGATGCAGAGTAATATCCTGCGCTCAATGCACCTCCGTGTTAAGCCTCGCTCTGTCGCAAAGTATACAATTACAGCGTATATCCAGATAGAGAGCTGAAATCTGTACTTCAAGTTCCTCTGAGTGTAACCGCGTCACTGCGTAGCTGCGTGATGGCGTCACCACATTCCAACGCGTTTCGTCACAGAGAGTGACTTTCTATATACATATATATATATATATATATATATATATATATATATATATATATATTATTTTTTTTAAGCATTGATGCGTTTGTTGGCAATAACCATTTAAATCCAACAGCGAACTAAGAGAACAGTGACAGATTCTGAAAAATATACACAATACATATTGCTTTTGTTTGGGGGTAATTTGAGGTTAGAATGTAATTTTAAGGTTTCTTTATAAAGAAAACAACAACATTGGCTTTAATAGCCCTCCCTGTCTTCATAACATTAATACGGCAAGAACTGAAACCTACACATTATCACACCCTTAAGCACAGGAGTACTACTTTTGATTGCCACTTTGACCGAAACGATCATCCTGCACTTCCAAGAAAGACATGTTCTGATTTATGTTTCAGAACTCATGTCAAAAATTGCCTCGGATAGACACGCAGTTTGAGGCAATTTCAATAATTGCCTTTGAGTAGAACCACAATGTACAAAAAGATGGATAGAAAGATTATCTGCACTGAGCGTCTATGGCATAATTAACTTGCAAACCAGAATAAGAGAGGTGCAGACAGGGGGTCCTAGATGCATTGCAACATTTAATTAACATTTCTTAGAGAATTTCTAAAACGCCAGCACTGTGGGATACTCATTTTTGCTACCACATTCCATGCTCGGCTAAGCACTGAATACAAGATCTGTTGTTGAAACAAGCTGAATTAACGAGGGAGAAGCACTTTTTTTTTTTAATGAACATCAAGTTTTGGCAAATCCGGAAGCTGGTCAATTTGAGGAGCAACAGAATACATTCTGTATTCGTACATATAGGGGACATGTAACCCCCCAATTCTTCCACGTAAACCCCTTCCCTGCCAGAGGGGACTGCAACACAATGTGTTGTGTCAATTTGAGATATTTAAGATATATCTAAAGCTGGCTCAATACGACGTCCGCTCCAGAACACACATTCTAAACTTCCAAAATCGATCTTCCCCAGAGTTTGTGCAAAAAGTGATGCTCACGTATTAGTATCAAAAGGATTGTCAAAAATTCACCTTAACCCTTTAAGTGCATGGGGCCCCACTGTGCTCTTTTGGACCACTGAACACGATCCGATGAAGAACGGAAAAGGATCATTCATCAGTGACGGTCCGATCACATGATCGCAGTGTGCCAGAATGACTGTCAAATGCGGCCCTGAAAGGGTTAAACAAGTATTCAGCATTGCACAGTGAGATTCAAAGCGATTCAATAAAACGTATATCACAGAACGTAAGGTACTGACACCCTGGTTTTGTTTACCATGCCCATACTTTACACAGAATGGAATGCAGCAGCAATTGCAATGCCAAAGTCACAGGGGATGTGTTAGGAGGCAATTCAAGTAGCTTAGTGGTAAGAAAGAACACTGCCTTTGAAATGGGTGAAACTGCTTTGACTCTCAGTGGCAGCTCTCCCGCTGACAAGTGGACACGTCACTTTTTCTTCTGACCCTGTGTCTCAAACATTAGATTGTAAGCTCTGCAGGTCAAGGACTCACTGTGCCTACAAAAGACTACGTACAGCACTACATAAGAAAAATATATTCCGGTTATTTTTAGACAAAGAAAACCAGGACAAACCAGAGGAAAGAATGCAAAAGACAGACCTACTTATGTCACTTAGATTGTAAGCTCTTCGGGGTAGGGACTTCATTTTCCTATTGTTACTTTTATGTCTCTGTAATGATAATATCATGAGATATTATGTATTTTAATCCATCTAGTGCTTCAGGGGTTAATGTAATTGGAGTTTTATTTTAAAAATACCATATGTTGATTTGTAACAGGTCAGGACTTTTTCCAGGTTTGAGCTTGTCTTCAAAGAGAGCTTAATTGGGTATCTATCCTGTATGGCCCACTAAATGTGCCAAATGGGTTGCATGTTGCTTATATAGTCTCACGATAAGGGCAGTTGTCTTGCCAGAGGTGGGAGTAAAATATGGCCCCTGTGACAACTTTCTAAACATGATTTCTTTAGAGCTAGCTTCAAAGGCATTCTCTGGAGGGTTCCACAGGGTTCAAGGGGCGTGGCTAAGAAATGATTCAACCTAATTGTGTGTTTATTAAAAATGAGAATATCATGTGACGTCATCTCTTCTGCATTATAAGAGTTACAAATCTGTAATCGTGCCACAGAGGGGCATATTCTGACACCACACACCACATGCCGTACGTGACAGTCTCAAGCACTTATTCCCATTATGTGTTATATTATGTCATGTGTATTACTGCTGTAAAGCGATATGTACATAGATGGCGCTACAGTATATAAAGATACACTTACATACAGAAGAGTGAATTAGCAATGCAATGCTGGCTCTGAAGGGGTTAACTATCAATACGCTACAGCAGTTATTATCATTCCCTTCCACTGTGTTCACTCCTCAACTCGGCATCATGTGACTTCTGGCCGCACGCTGACCTTGTAAATAGATGTGAAGTTGGGAACACAGGAGTGGAAATGTAACAGCGTTGGTTTCTGTGGCGGATCCTTTGCTTCCGCCTGGTCTAACAGAGATAATGCGATGTGCGGGCTCCTTTTTCACAATCATTAATGTGCATCTCAGATGGGTGTTTTAGTCACCTCTAGCATATTATGTTTGTACAACGTGCGGCTATAAAGACAGCGGAAATACTACTTTATTTTGTATATCTGCCTGGGTTCAGTCAGACAGAGGGAATTAAAGTAATATGGACTCTATAATTTTGCTAAATCCTTCCCTGATATAGGGACTTGCAATGCATTGTAATAAATTATCTTGATACTCTACATCAGGGGTAGCCAACTCCAGTCCTCAAGGGCCACCAACAGGTCAGGTTTTCAGGATATCCCTGCTTCAGCACAGGTGACTCAATCAGTGGCTCATGCAAGAGGATATCTTTTTAGTAAATACTTTCTTTTCAGTAAGTGCTGACTGCTATTTTAAGAGGTCAAAGATGAGCAGGTCTACAGCAATAGTATAAAGTTGCCTCAATACATAGATAAAAAGGACATATTTACTAAGGGGTGTTAAATAATGTGTCACGTAACAGGGGTATCTCACGACCAGAAGTTGAGGATCAGTGCCCAGAACTTTGGGTATTCGCTGCCATCAGAGTCCTTGAGGGTAGGCTCAGCCTTATACTAACCCCTAAGGCTGATAGCAGAACAAATGAGAGCAAAAAGCACTATAAATTCTACTATATGTGACAATTAATAATCAGGTGACATACAGTGAGAATAAATTAATGTAGGGAAAGGATCTCTCTAATTGGCCTTGTGCAGCTCATGTGAGGAGTTTTCCAGCTGAAATGGAAGAAATGACAAAGTGCAAACAGGCACAGTAATGTGTGCAGCACAATACCAGTGAAATGAAGGTGTAAAACACAGATTGTGCTAAAAACAGTGAATGAGGACCTACAGTACTCACATTAGGTGGGTAGGATTCAAACGATAAATTAATCCTTCACAGTAGCTTGGTAATGAATATTCAATTATGATCATGATGAATACATAAAAAGACAAAATGCAAGAGAGAAGGGCATAGTGTGATATGATATGTAATTAAAATACACAAGATATGCAGGTTGCACTCACAATTAGCCCACAGGCAAAGCACAGAGAGACCACAAAGTGTCTCACAGAAAGATCACCGCTCCAGTTCTCCTGTCAGAGCGACTACAGCCTCTGATGAAGCTCTTAGGAGTAAAACGCGTTTGGCTACTTTAAAAGACTGCAGAGACTCCCCAATCGATTCTCCATTTGGAAGTTGGCACCCGTGGAAACACGGAAGAGACAGAGACCTGAGTGTTGCGCTGACATAATAACTAGAAGGTATGTCACACACCGAGACGGAGGACTCGTTCATCCACAACGACTGGAGCGGTCAGCTTCCTTTGAGGCCCTTTGTGGTCTATCCTTGCTTTGCCTGTGTGCTAATTGTGAGTGTAGCCTGTACAGTCTTGTGTATTTTAATTAAATATAGGATCACACTATGCCCTTCTCTCTTGCAATTTGTGTTTTCATGTATTCATCATGATTATCATTGCATATCCATTACCAAGCTACTGTTAAGGATTCATTTATTGTTTGAATCCTTCCCATATAATGTGAGTAGGTCGTCATTCACTGTTTTGAGCACCCCCTGTGCTTAACACATTCATTTCACTTCTATTGTGCTGCACATATTTACTGTGCCTGTTTGCACTCTGTCATTTGTTATAAACCTATGGCTACATGAGACACAGGTTACACTAGCCAGACACAGGGAGTTTAATAAACGTTTCAGGTTTATTATATTGGGACACAACAACAGGGATTCCAACACCCAGAACAGATATAAAATTTAAGGGAATGGGCATGGGGGAAAATACACATAGAAAGAGCATAATCACAGTCCTTGTGAGGGATCCAGGTGAGACTAAACAGTCAACAAAACTCACCCCCAATCCTTGGTAATCCCAGCAGTTCCGCCGAACAATGTACTGGGAAATGGCTAATAGCCTCCGCGCTATTAAGCCCACAATAGCTGGTAGCCTCCTGGCCAAGGAGTTGGTGTTGGGACCTCTTTTAATTGTCCGTGAATGCCTCAGCACAACAGATGTCATTGACCGGACATAAAAGAAACATGATCTGGTAGCCTTCTGGCTGCCAAGGTAGTTGGTAGCCACCTGGCTACTTGCTGGTATAGTAGGGATCGCCACCCGCCAAAGATGGATGCTGCAAAACAAAGGAAAAGTCCTCTGCACTAGTGATGGGATCATCTCTGGGGTCTTCCGCCAATGAGGCTCACCGCCACGATCCAGCACTTCAAATCGGCTCCTGTAAGGGGAACCCTCCCCAGAAGCACTCCACTACTCCCAGCCTCTGCTGCAAGCTTCAGTATCTGGCCACGAGGTTCAGAGACTGCCCCCGAGTCTCTATGAGTCAATTTGAATCTCCTGGAGCTCCTGATCGGTGTGATATACCGTATTTCCTCGATTGTAAGACGCCTTCGATTGTAAGACGCACCATCGATTTGGCCCTTACAATCGAGGAAAATTACTTTTCACTTACCATGTTTCAGGAGAGGTCCCATGTCAGTGGAGGATGAAGCGGGAAGCGGTGGCAGGAGAGGTCCCATGTCAGCGGAGGATGAAGCGGGCGGCGGCGGCGGCAGGAGAGGTCCCACGTCTGCAGATGGTTGAAGATGAACAGCGGGTGGGTGTGCGGCAGCAGGACAGGTCCAAAGTCTGCAGGTGAATGAAGATAAGAAGAAAGCGGGCGTGCGGCGGCAGGAGATCATAATAGCAGGAGCTGAGCAGGATCAGAGCGGCATAGGGGAACGGCTTGGGAGGTGCACACTATAACCTGAAGTCAGACACCGGTCAACTTCCGGTGGTTCAGAGTGCACCTCCCAAGCCGTTCCCCTATGCCACTCTGCTCCTGCTATTATGATCTATTAGCCGTCTCCACCACCGCACGCCCGGTGTCTTCTTATCTTCATTCACCTGCAGACTTGGGTCCTGTCCTGCCGCCGACACCGCACTCCCACCCGCTGTCCATCTTTAACCATCTGCAGACGTGGGACCTCTCCTGCCGCTGCCGCCCACTTCATCCTCCGCTGACATGGGACTTCTCCTGAAACACGTTAAGTGAAAAGAGGGGGTTAGACACTTTTTTTAATACATCGATTCTAAGACGCACCCCGATTCCAGACATGTGAAAATCGAATAAAAGGTGCGTCTTAGAATTGAGGAAATAGGGTAAGTACTTTTCCCCCTGCCATTTAAACGCATTGGCGTGCTTAGCCAATCAGGCTCGTCCGTTTAACCCCGGCTGCAAGGGGGTGGGTGGAACGGCTAATCACAGATGGGGACGTGACTATGACCTCCGACGGTTGGAACCAGGCGACATCAGCATGTATCACGCGATTAGCTGTAATGGTGGCAATCTGTCGCTGTAGAAAAAGGCTCCACATTTGTTCAGCGGTGCATCCCAGCAAGGGCCTTTAATTCCACAGCCTCTGCCCAGCAGACAATACCCTCTTGATCTATGCAGGCAATGTACGCAGAAACAGGCCAGAAATAGAGAGCTACGCGCCCTTATAAGGTTACCCCCATCCCAAGCATAAATAACAGGATGCAGCCCCATGGATTAAAGCTCTGATGGGTAAATAGTCAAGGGCTTAACATTGCATGTCCAGGTGGTCTGGAGAATAGCTGTGTCCCTTTGTGTGTCCAAGCACAACATACATCCCTGGGGACAAGCAGTGCCACTGCTTTCACTTATGGCACATATGAGGTACAGCTGAACCCCCTTATAACGCTGTGCGTGGGGTCCAAAGAATCATATCGTGTTATAAGTGGATCGCGTTAGAAATAATGTACAATTGTATGCATTGTACAATAAAGTATTTAAGATACCAATAATCGTGTTGTAAAGTATTCATAAATACAAAAATTGGGAGCCACCCTTGCATCGTGTTATAAGCGGATTCGCGTTGTAACGGATCGCGTTATAACGGGGTTGAGCTGTATATTACAATTAACAGGGCAAACCCCAGTTTCCCAACATTAACCAAATGTTTACCCTCATGAGAATAGGCAACTGGGCAGAGCTTCCTGGGATTTTTAGGAGCCTGGTTGCCAATTGTCACAATAAGGTCCTTTTGTATTAGCAGCCTTCTATTTGCTTTGAACCCCATTCATTCTTTTTCTGTCTCTTCGGGTAATCTCTCTATACTTCTTTGCGATGTCTGAAGCTTCTGAATTATCTTCGCAGTCAGGGTCCAAGTTTACCATCCATATGCGAGCACGGGCAGAATACACTGGTCAAACACTTCCCTCTTGAATAGAGGAAGGTTCTCTTGACAGATTCTCTTGTTTCTTTCAAAACGCTCTCCATCCCGTCTACATATATTGTATTTATAGTTTGATATAAGGTTCAGAGGGAGCATAATAGAAGGTCATATGGGGATTTCAAGGCTGCCTTGTTTTGAAATGCCTATGAAATGTCATTGTCAGTGATGCACTGAATCAGCTCAGAAACATGATGGATGACATTAATAATTTCATGATGCTGCCAGTGACGTCTGCACACCAATGCTCTTTTGCTTTCTCTCTGTCCCACACAGAAGGAGATCTCATGTCTGCTTCTTTTGATTGATGGATGGTTTAGCTGTAGGATAAATCTTTGGAGATTCAGGGGTTGGAAGAGCTGGGTGTTAGCAACTTATTAAATGTAGAGGAGAATAAGCTGTACAGCCACAGCACACATGGAATTAGCTTTCACAGTGCCGGTATGACCTCCTTGGCATGCCAGAGGCCCTTATGAGATACCTGGTGCATGGAGTGATCACATGATATGAAAGTGCCAGAGGTCTGGTCGCACTCGGATACCGCTGGACCCCTTGCACTGTAAAGGCTAATGTACATATCTATATATTGTGACAAACAGCTCCCTTTATGTAGTGCTGCCGTTTGCCCAGGCTCTTCGGGACACAGTCTTCTAGGGTTTAATTTGTAGAAAAGTGGGACAAACATGTGTATACACACAAGGGGCACTCAGCCCTCATCCTTCAGTGGTTTATTTCTCCATTAGTGACATTAAACATTTTAAACACCGTCACTTTAAGAACAAAAGAAATCATAAAAGGAATCAGCTGAGCAGAAAGCGGCTGAGCAAAATCCTTTCATTGATGTAATCTATGCCTGCTACAAACACCTCTGTCATGCCTACCTTCCATGGGCCAATCTATTCCTGTGCTGAAGCGCTGGATCCCCAGTGCTATAGCTTTGTTGTTCCTGTGGCCTGTCTGCATACCTTGCTTCCAGAGGCCTTCAACACTTTCTGCCTGGTATCTGTGCTTGTCTAAAGCAACCCTTTTGGCCAGTCTGGCCTTCCTGCGCTGAAGCGCCTACGCTGAAACTCTACACTGGTCTTCCTGATGCCAACCCCAGCCTGTGACCTTGACCATCCTCCTGTGCCCTTCAGAGATGTCACTGATAAATCAACAATGATAGTGAAAATAGAAACCAGTGATGTGCAATAAAATATAGTCTAGTCTATATAGTTACATAGTAGATGAGGTTGAAAAAAGACGTATGTCCATCAAGTTCAACCTATGGTAAATTTAAGCAACAGGTACTTTATCCTATATCTATACTTACTTATTGATCCAGAGGAAGGCAAACAAAAAAACCCATTAAGGGGAAAAATTAATTCCTTCCTGACTCCAAGAATTGGCAATCGGATTAATCCCTGGATCAACATCCTTCCCATGTATACTTATTTGGTATATCCCTGTATACCTTCCCATCTAAAAAGATGTCCAACCTTTTTTTGAACAAATCTATTGTATCTGCCATAACAGTCTCCATGGGTAATGAATTCCACATTTTAACTGCCCTTACTGTAAAGAACCCTTTCCTTTGTTGCTGGTGAAATTTCCTTTCCTCCAACCTTAAGGAATGGCCCCGACTCCTTTGTACTGCCCGTGGGATGAATAGTTCTTTTGAAAGCTCCTTGTATTGTCCCTGAATATATTTGTATATAGTTATCATATCCCCTCTTAGACGCCTCTTTTCTAATGTAAATAAATTTAATTTAGCTAGCCTCTCCTCATAAGTTAGAATGTCCATCCCCTTTATTAATTTGGTGGCTCTTCTCTGCACTCTCTCTAGTTCCATAATGTCTTTTCTTAGGATTGGTGCCCAAAATTGTACTCCATATTCAAGGTGTGGTCTTACTAATGCTTTGTAAAGGGGCATAATTATGTTTACTTCCCTTCCATCCATTGCCCGTTTGATGCAAGATAAGATCTTGTTTGCCTTTTCAGCTACTGCATGACATTGGGCACTATTGCTAAGCCTGCTCAGACGTACTCACACAGCAATGTGGTACTAAATCCTTAGAAAGATTTCTTTTCGTGACTGTGTGCGGACACAGTAGCCTGCGCCTGTGCTTTGACCTGCAGACCTGTATACCGGGCGTGGGATCAGGAGAGTACTGCACCGGAGTGCAGTAGCTGGCAACGTGGACCGGAGGCGGTTATTCACATGTGAGTTTACTGTTACTCACTTTTTATATTAAATAAAATATCCTTTTAAATCTGTATCTGTGGCGTTGTCTTCCCTCATATGCACACCAGTGAGGTTATACCTGGGAAAGATCTTTAAGGGAACATTAGCTGTTTGCTGCAGTGAAGGAGCAGCATAGAGGAAAGAAACCTTTCTAAGGATTCAGTACCACACATGGCCGTGTGAGTATGTCTATAGACTATATTTCATTCCACATCACTGGTTTTCTATTTTCACTATCATTGTTGATTTATCAGTGACATCTCTAAATGTTATTTCTATTTGTTTTTTTACGCCCTCCCCCCCCCCCCCCTGCTATTTCTCTTTCATATCTCACTACGAGGATCGTTGGAAGATCCTCCCTGGGGCTGAGCAGCATTCTCATGCTCTGGGCCAGTATTGTGTGTGGACTTGTGTATTTCACATTTA